>NC_056734.1:893918380-893959881 GCF_019279795.1 Protopterus annectens
ACAAATTCACATTCACGTACGAATCATCTGAATTCCAGACTTTAGTATTACAGACCCTTAAAAGCCACGGTGGTGCAGCGGTAGAGTTGTTGCCTCACAACAAGAGGTTCTCCCGTTCAATTCTCAGCTGGAGCGCCTTCTGTATGGAGTATGCATGTCCTCCCCATGGTTGTGTGGCGTTCGAAGGACATGCGTAGAATGGGTGTGCCTTCATTGAAGGTTGGGCGTTGAGCTGACACCTCGGCGCCGTAAAATCTACTGCCAATAATTAGCGGACCAGAGTTCTGCTGTGGCGACCCGTAACTGGGAAAAGCCGAAAGAACAACAGCAACAGTATTACAAACCATTATCAAAAATTAAAGCAACAGCTACCACTCTGGGGAGTAGACTCGAATACACTTAGCAAACCTGCACTTCCTGTGCCTTTCAGTTTATTTCAGGGAACTTGAAATAGTAATCTACAAGTGTAACATGCAAGGATTCTTTAAAGTGTAGCACTGCTATGTGTACTATGGGCAAAGGTCCTGCTAACTACCATTGCGACCATAGAGTATATCTGTTGTTCTGTTATTTTACTCTGTTATGAATTATAGATACCCTGTCGGCTACTGTGGTGCAGTGGTTATCATTCTCGCCTCACAGCAAAAGGTTCTCTGGTTTAGTTTTCAGCTGGAGTGCCTTCTGTGGAGAGTCTGCATGTCCTCCCTGCAGCCCAGTGAGTTTTAAAGACATGCAGGTAGGTGCATGCATGTTATGTGCGTGCCTTCTGTGAAGGTTGGGCGCCGGGCTGGCAACTCAACACCATAAAAACACCAGTGCCAATCAGTCTGCGGACCAGTGATCTGCTGTGGTGACCCTTAACCAGGAAAAGCTGAAAGACATTGCTTTGCATGAATTATAGATACCCAAATGTGCACCCCTGTTTATGTGAATCTGCATTTTTGGCCAATGCATTATAACGCTTTCTTTTTCTTTGTATTCTTTCTATTACCTTCTGTGATTTATGCGTCCTCACAAGCATGTGTTTTCTCAGCTAATTTGGAATTATTATTTTTTGAGTTCTGAGTTTATCCATGGAAACTCTGTATTCCATTTTTGAAAGAAAAATAAGACAGAATTTCTTTCCTTACTCATGATTTTTGGTTAGGTCATTTTGTCTCTCTCTCTTTGTAGTTTCTTTATTAAGTGCGCTTCTATATCACTGCTGATAAATCTGTGGATTTTTTTTTAATTTTTCATCTTTCATATTTAGATAGTTGCAGAATTACCAAATGAATCACACATTCCTCTAACAAATCCAAGTGCTTTTGGCAACTATGCTCTGCTCATCATATCTTTTTTTTTAAACAATTTGTATTGAATTTTTGTAAACAAACAAAGAAATCTCTGTATTTAAATAAATTGAATAAAGCAAAACTACTTACAACACTATTTACAATGCCCATAACATACAAAATTTATAATATATATGTTGCATCTTATCTAATAAATTCTTTAGTTTCTTAAATCAAGGGTAAACAGTTCTCTTTTACATACAGTTTTGACCAGTAAAATAAACTCAGAAAAATAGAGGATGTTTCTACTTTTCCAGTTTGATGTTATTATTTTTGTTGCGATTGCAAGAAGAGACCAGAGAAGATGCACTTATGTCTTTGGAATATGTACTGGTATCGGTGCATTAAATAATATCAAACAATCTGAAATATCACATTTGTCAGACCACAAAGCCTTTGAAAAGGACATAAATTCCTGCCAAAAGGTTGTAACCATTTTACATTCAAGAAACATATGTGCCCAGTCAGCGCACAAAGTTTCTTCACATCTCCCAAGATTTATGAGTACTAGTATGTCAGATCATTGCTAATTTATGAGGGTAATGTAGCTCCTATGAATACACTTCCAAGTAGAAATTTTCCAGAAAGGAGGTGTTGTTAACTGATTTCAATGTCAAGGCTCTATCAGAGTTTGAAAATGTAGCTCTATTTAATTTTTCAATATAACCCCATAAAGAATCTTCTGGCATTTGTAATTCTGCTCTTAGTGTTTTGTAAATCCTAGATAATGAAAAGCCTGTGATGTGGTTAGTCGTATTCCGTTCGCAGAAAAGAGAGATTGCTTTTGGATATAATGAAACATCAAGCACTTGATTTGATTTGAGTTAGTTTAGTAGATGCTCTCTACAAATCTGGATATTTAACCAGTTATTTTGGTTAGAATTATACCTAGCCATAAGGCTATTTGTGTCATATTTATCCGTGCTGTCAGTGAATTGGTGCCAAAATATTAGACAATTTTCCTTCATCACCATTAATTACCCTCTATTAAATGAATCTAGACATTTTCTTGTCAATGCAACCGAAAATATTAAGAATAAGAGATGTCTTGTCTTATAGTTACTGTTCATTATCTTTTTAAAGTTGTTTAATATGTAGCTGATACAATGAGGGTATCTTTCAATTTTATTTTCTTTAAAAAATGTGTTTTACAACCAAAAACATCGTATTATTATCTGTAAACAAGTTGTTATTTATTGTCTCATCAAGGTTAAAAAGCAATATAGTTTCATGCAATTTCTTCCAGTTTGATGTGTACTTTTTACTTAACCACTGACTCATTATATTAAGTGTAGCTGCTTCAGCATAAAGTTCTCGATTCGGAAATGCAATGCCTCCCTTATCCCATTCCCTACAATGCCAATCATAACTTATTCTTGGTTTCTACTGATGCCATAAAATTTAAACAGAAGTGAGTTGAGTTTTATTAAATTTTTTGGAGGTGCAACTATTATAGTCTGAAATAGGAATAACATTTTTGGTAAAATACACATATTTATTAAGGTTAATTTTTCTTCCATAGAGAAAAACATTTTTCCCCATTTACTTAGATGTTCCTTAACCACAGTTATCAGGTTATTATAATTCGAATGTATAATGTATTTCCAATTTGTTTTTATCTGCACACCTAGTTATTTGAAGGTGCCATTTTTCCATTTAAAAATACTATGTTTTTCTAATATGGTGCTGATTATTTTGTTTAACAGTATAGTTTTTGTTTTGTTGGTGTTGAATTTTAAGCCTGAGATTTCTTCAAAAAATGTTTAGAGATTTTATTATATGGTGTATTAAATAATCTATATTCCCAATAGTTAACAGAATGTCATCTGTGAAAAGTTGTATTTTACAGGAGTGATAAGAATTAATATCAAAGCTAACAATATTAGTGTAATTTCTGATGTAGTTGGCTAATGGTTCCACTGGTAAGGCAAATAATAGGTGTGAAAGTGGGCAGCCTTGTTTGGTTCCTTTTAATATTTTGATTTGAGTGGACAAGTAAGCCCCAATTTTGATGTAAGACACCGAATTTTCATATAGAGTGTTTATTAATTTTATAAAATCAGGCGAAAAATTAAATGATTGTAGTACTTTATATAAATAAGGCCAAGTAATAGAGTCAAAATCTTTGTCCAGATCTAAACTAATAATGGATAATTCTTTATTTTTCTTATTTGCTAGATCTATTAAGGATAGAATATTGATGACATTGTCTTGAACTTTCCTGTTCAATATGAAGCCTGTTTGATCTTCTGCTATTAATTTTGGCAGGAATTGGTTTAATCTTTTAGCGAGAATTGAGGTGAAAATTTTAAAATCAATGTTCAATAAAGATATAGGGCGGTATGATGTTACTAGTTTGGGATCCTTGTCCTGCTTTAAAATGGGAAAGATTATGGCATATTTCCAAGAGGGGAAGCAATTTCCAGACTTCTAAATTCCTCAAAAGATGCTACTAGAATTTTTAGAGTTTCATCAGGAGGAAGTTTATAAAATTCACCAATAATACTGTCTATTTCTGGGGACTTATTGCTTTTACTGTTTTTAATATTTTCCTTAACTTCCATTAGTGAAATTGGTTTTATCAATTTGATGTTTTTTTCATTGGTTACTTTCTTATTAACATTTTCAATCATAAACATTTTTAAGATTTCCTTTAAGTCTGTCACTTGCCTATGTTTGTTCCTTGTGTTGTCAGTAAGTTCTTTTATATAGCTTGTATTAGCTGAATTTTTTGATTTAACTGCCAACCTATGCAGATTTTTTGGATTTGCAGAGTATGATTGTAATTTAAGCCTCTCTAGATTTATAGCCACTCTATGATTCAAGATTTCTACATACTTTGCTTTTAATGTTTTTAGTTCAGAGTTTGTATTTATATCTTTGTTATTTAAATGCTTTTTTAGTGCATCAATTTTTGTTTGTAATGTTATTAACTCATCATCCCATTGTTTCTTTTTGTTTAAATACCAGTTTTTAATTTTACCTGGTATTTAATGTTGCCTCACAGCAAGAGGTTCTCCCATTCAATTCTGGGCTAGAGTGCGGGGAGTGCCTTCTGTGTAGAGTCTGCATGTCCTCCCCGCGGTTGGGTGGCGTTCTAAAGACATGGATAAATGGGCGTACCTTCATTGAAGGTTGGACGTTGAGCTGGCATCTCGGCATTCGTGAAAATCTACTGCCAATCATTAGTGGACCGGAGTTCCGCTGTGGCGACCACTAACCGGGAAAAGCCGAAAGACAAACAACAACAACAACCGTTTCTTTTATTTTACCATAAAGATATGATTTTAACGAATCCCAAACAGTGGTCTTAGAAGTCTCATTATTGTCATTGATAGCAAGAAATGACTTTGTTTCATTTAAGAACCAGTCTTTAAACCCATTGAGTTTCACAATGTAAGCAGGTAATCTTTGCCAAGCTATCAGATCTTTAGGACTGATGTTAACCTTAAATAAAAGAGCGTTGTGATCTGACAAATGGCAAGAACTGATTAAAACTTCATGAGTTTTAGAAATTAGACTATTAGAAATTAATACTTTGTCAGTAGCTGTCTGTGTTCCATATCTATACTAGTAGTGCTTGTAGTTTAATGATTCTGGTTCTTTTATATCATGTATGTCTCTGATATTTGAAGAATTAATACAATTTATTAGTTTTTTAGCTGGAGCAGACAATTTGAAGCTATAATTTTTGGTAGTATCTTTTTTAGTTAGAATACATTTAAAATCTCCAGCATAAACTATGTCTCCTTTGGCTTTAGTAGACATTAATTCTAAATATTTATTAGCAGTTCCTGCACCAATACCATGGATTCAATATGTACTAGCTAAAGTGATGTATCTTATATTCAACTCTAGCACTACTAAACATAAAATACCATTCTTCTTTGAAAAAGTGTCTACTATTTTGAGCATTGGTAAAGATTTGTTCCACAGTATCATAGTGAGTACATGGCATACATGTCTTATAGCGGGCTATCATGATATAAAAGATTTATGATGGCTATCTTAAACCCCTGGCTTTAAGTAGGGGTTTGAGTGATACGCTGTCATTCAACCCTCTCCCCCTATGTGCACCCAACCTAAGAATCCATTTGACCTCAGCATTTTCAGTCTCATTCACATCATATATATATATATATATATATATATATATATATATATATATATATATATTATATCATGATAACCCGCTATAAGATATGTATGCCATTATTCTATCTTTTTCACAGATACAACAGTCATACCAAATAGTCGCTGGAATATTGTTTATTAAACAGTTTATTGTTTTGTTTTGTTTTATACATATATGTCTTTACATAGGTTTTATATATGTTTTGTAGGTTCATTATGAACTAAATGGTTTGGTTTTGTATACATTGTATAGAACATATATAAATATATATATATATATATATATCTTTATCATTTTTATCATACTTTTATGAGATGCTTGCACAGAATTTTTGTAATTCTTGTAATTGATTTGTTAATTTATTAATTTACTAATTAATGTTGATTAAACAATAAGTCTTTTTATCTATCTATATATATATATATATATATATATATGCTCACGTTCTTTACAATAAGCTGTTTTGATTTTATACAATTGAATGACTATTGCTTCGCTTACAAACTGGATTATCTCCTTCCATTAGAGACTTGTTTTCTTATTTATATATATATATATATATATATTTTTTTTTTTTTTATGCACACACACTGGAAGACTTTCCCTGCTATGCCTCCTCAGACATTCCTCATAAAACCATAATATTAGATGTTGTTAATATTGATTGGCAAAACACATAATCTGAAAATCCACCCAATAATATATATCTGGGCAAGTTTTCCCAACTTACAACCACACTAGCTAGATTTAACAAAGCCACAGCCAGACAGTCAACCCTCAGTTGGATCCTAACATCCTCTCCAAATAAAGTATCATCCTATGGAACTCTGTCAGACAGCCTAAAATGATCACTTAACAGTCTACACTATAAGATTCCAAAGCAACCACCCTAAAGTACATCATTACAGCCTGATAAGAAATTTTACTACTTTTCATGAAGGCACTTTTAGTAATACACCACAACTCCTTAACTGGGAGTCATTAAAGAGTCTCCCCATCAGTGATAATGCCTCCGAGTTCAATAAAATTTTCTTAGATGCTCTAACCACATTAGCCCCCTTCAAAATAAAAAGAGCCAAAGCCAGGCCTCCCCATAGCAATACTTAGCAACTAAACAACTTATGAAACAAAAAGGCAAAGCCTGACAAAGAAGGTCTTGACAAAAAACAAAAAACAGCTCCTATTTTACTACCAGCTATGAAATCTAACAAAAAACCTGTCACCAAAGACTGGAAAACCTATTACCCAACCAATCAAAACATATACACAAATAAAACAAAACTGCAAAGCTGTTGTAGGCCTCAGTCAATAAACTGTTAAATCCAGGAAAAAACTATACAGCCAACATCAGGCACCAAGAAAAAAAATGATACCATTGCCAACCAATTCAATATTAATCAACCCATTGACTTATCAATCTCTTGATGTGTCCCTACTCAGTCAAATGACATTAAACATTTCTCCTTACAATCAGTTCCTACAGATGCCATCAGAAAATATCTCAATAAATTAAAGCCTACTACAGCTGTCCCTGGCAACCTACCTGGTGAATATCTTAAAATAATAGATAACCAGCTTGTCTGTTCAACCTAACACTGCTTCCTCATCACAGCAAAACTATTGCTTTGCTGAATTTTGTTAATACTGTCAACACTCATAAAAATCCCAGAAGCCTAGTCCCCCCCATCCTCCTATACTTTTGATACTGTCTCCTACAAGAAACCCAAAACACTCATCTTTATGATTCAGCAGTTCTTCACTGCAGGGATTCCATAGCTTAGCTACATCTCAAGCAGAACAAACAGTGAAATGGAAAAATGATTTCTCCACCTTCTTCCCTGTAATTGCTGGTGTCCCACAAGGATCTGTACTAAGTCCAATAGTTTTTTAACATATCAATGAACTCTACATGGCTACAAGAAATACTACTCTAGTTCAATACGCTGATAACTAGACACTAATCTGCTCTGCCAAAACTCTCAGTAAACTCCAAGACCATGCACAACAGTAATTCACAACTACTTCTAAACCCTCAAAAAAATTGACTGCTGTTCAACACAAAATTAATTTCTACCAAAACTCTGTGCATTATCACCTCTGAGAAAAATATGTTGATAGAAAAAATAAACTACATAAAATGACTGGGTGTCATCATTGCTTTTCAACCACTGTGTATCATGTCACTAAAAAAAGATCATCAAAAACTAGGTACATTATATAGAGAAATAAAATATACCTCACTTACATAGCCAGAAGATATAAAGCCTCTGATTTCTTACTGCCATATCTTGCATATACTACACCAATCCTCACTAACCTTCAAGTTTGACAACTGTCCGAACATGAGCAATGTTATAATAACATGGTCATATTTGTTGTACACTGTAACTATAGGATGCACCATTGCCTAGCACTAAGGGAATTAAACTGGTTTGAACTACCACATCACGTAGCTGTTTCTCAACTAATACATAGACTTCTCTATAAGCCAGAAAATAGCTCATCCCTTAACAACGTAATACAACACAGCTTCTCTAAAGGAATTTTACACTCTAGAGAAAAATCACTAATCACTATGGGCATAACTGAATTCTTGTACCCCCTCAATGGGCAGTAGCAAGGCCTGCCCAAACCCTGCCCACTACCCAACACTGAATATTTAATGATTATTCATGGTGATGTCCTCACTGGCTTCATCAATATTCATGAAGTATTCAGCAGGTCAGTGCAGCCCAACTTTTAGTGATTTACGCAATTTATATAGATCTAACAGTAAAAAAAAATATATATATATATATATATATATGTAATATATATATATATATATATATATATATATATATATATATATATATATATATATATATATATACATACATACATACACACACACACACACACACACACACACACATATATATATATATATATATATATTGTGTGTGTGTGTGTTTGTGTATGTGTGTGCTCTCTTCAGCAAAGACTTATGGGACCTTTGTTTAATGGCTCATTCAAAGAACAGTTATAAGATAATCTGCTTAAAGAAAGCAAGATACATACACTGCACAAAAGATCTACAGAGCAGATAAAACCTATTTCTGTGACCATGCCCAGACAATTGCTTAAAGTTGAACCACACCCACAGACTCAAATCATGTTTATTTCATTATGCTTTGGTGTTTCCTACATTTTAACATCACTCTGGGACTATTCACAGGTTTTTAAATATTTTTATACGCAATTTCTGAGTCTGACCACATGAGGTCTAGGATCTTGAAGTGATCGTGATTGTTTAGTCTGCATCTAGGTATCCCACAATACAGTGCTTGTCTGTAAAAAATTACATTATGCACTCCTCTTTCTTCCTAAAGCTCCTGTCACTGCATTGCTTTTGTATGCATAAACAGCTGCTTTTCAGTCAGTTAGTTGTAAGTAACATTTCATGCCGTTCAATGACTACTTAAAACACAAAGTGCAAATTCTGCAGAACAGACTTTCAAAGTGCTTTTTATTGCTGCTTCTTTTTAGAATGGCTAAATTGTAGTCTTTTTTTGAAGCCTGAATTGTACTACTTCGGCTCATCTCCCATCCCTCTTCACACCTAACTTCCCTTGCTTTCAAAGTGCTAAGAGTAATTTGAGATGTTACCTGCTGTAATTGACAGCTTACAGCAGGTGACTTGACTCATATACTGTTTCTTAGTTCTAGTCTTTACTTTCTGTATAGGTAGGGGTAGGACCAGGGAGCTGTGACATCACAGCATAGGTGAGTTTTTAGGACGGTTGTGGTGATGTCAGTTTGGGGAGGGAATTTGGCAGAAAACTACCAGTATTTATTGGCCTTCATTACATCAATGAATTGGAGACTGTAGCTAGGGTTGCCACCTTTTCAAATGCCCAAAGTGGGACATTTTTGGAACAAACGTCAGATTTTGCCAGCAGAATCATACCCACGGCCAGTACGAAGGAAAGAACTTCACTTGTTTGCCTAAATAAAAGCTTATTCTTGTAGCATTTTAGTTGCTTATTCTGTTTCTTATAACATTTAGTTGTTTCAGATATAGAATAACTGTTTTATGCAACTATTACATAAAATATAGGAAATAATTTTGTCCTAAAATCTCAGGACATTTGCCATTTTTACAATTTTTTTTCAGGACACACCTGCCCAAAGAGGGACTGTCCCTCGCAAAGTGGGACAGGTGGTAACCCTAACTGTAGCAGGCTTTTCCAGGGTGGGATAAACATTTTTTTGAAAGTAAAACCACCACAGTATGGCAAGGTACTATTCTAGTGATGAGAAACAGTCAATTTAAAATATCTTAAATATTGTATTGTTATTTTTTCATAGCAGGGACTGTAAATAGGGAGAAAAAGGACAGAGAAATTGAGCATTTAATAGTAGAATCCCATTGTTGTCCCTTAATCAGTGGGGAAACAGGAATTCCCTAATCAGAAATTAAGCTGCACAATAAGCCAAAAAGCAGTTCTAAACATTGTTACCAACAGAAAAACGCTAGAATATAATGATAAAGAAGCATTAAATGTGATACAACACCTGGCCACGGTACTTCCATATAGCTACTAAATCTACTTCTTTATATCTACTAAGGTCCACTTAGCTTTCACCTCTGTGAAAAATCATTCTAAGATGTTGCCTGCATGGTTAAAAATAAATACATTTACAACAATCTTACTCAATAGTGCAGACTCATCAGCAAGTATTGAAGCCATTTGTTCAAGTATACAGCAGAGACAAAGATCTACAGGACTAGTAAGACAATCTTCTCAATTTTTGCCCTGTGCACACATTGAAGTTAAATAATAGCAACTTAATAGCTCTGTTTTTGTGTATCAATTGACAACCAAAGTATGCATGATGTCACTGGCAAATCTGCATGTCAGTCAGTTATATGTCATTTGCATATGACACCATAGTCATTTGGCATGTCACTCACTGAAACCACACCAACTTCTGCACAGTCCCATGGGTGGTGTAAGGATTTATTTATGCCAATAAATGGCCTCATACTGCAAGTGATTCCCTGTATTCAAATAGTGCAACTAAACAATGACGCCACCACCAAAATCCTTCAGAATGTAATTTAAAACACATCTAAAACCTCTCAATTCAATGAAACTGCTGTTGTATTATCTCCAATACAACACAAAAGGCACTATACAGTTCAGCTTGTTATATCATTACACTTCACTAGGAATCCTGTGTGTCACAATAAATAAAGAACTTCATTAAAGTTAAGCAGTTAAGTTCTAAAAAAACAGAACTTCCTCAGAACAGTTTTTACAAGATGTCACAGGTTTAAATAACCCATTTAGTATCCACATGACTAAAACATTACCTAGTTTTAAAGTGCATTTGCCCCCTTAGATAAAAAAAATAAAACTTCAGTTATTTATAAATGCAAAAAAAAAAACACTTTTAAGTTAATTATAAAGGAACAAATACTTTTATTAACAACCCATTATTGCAAAGAACTTAACTATTAAAACAGGTAAGTGATTATTAAAAACACACACACAATGCAGTAGAAGTTCCTTATTTGCTGAAGTTCATTATTTGTCAGCTTGCAATTTTAACACATTATTAGTAGATATGGTATCATTTAATCCAGGGATTTGGCCTTAGCTGCCAAATCAGTTCACTGTATTTGAATTTCAGTGTGCTCAAGAACAACAAACAAAAACGTGAAGTACTGTTTACATTGCAGAGTATGTCTAAACAGTACATTATTGTCATTTTTATTTTCTATATTGTAATTGTGTCCATAAATACAGCTGTATAGTTCCCTCTGTTTTACCCACATAAAAACAGTGACACTAATCACAGAAACATAAACAGACTACTCCATTTGTCTCACTTGTTTACTTTCCATGTAATATTAGCTAATTTTTTAACGTAAGCTTCAACTTTGGCCCAGTATAGACAAACTTAACTGTCCACAATGGCCACGTTTCACTAGTCCCTTTCTATTGCTTGTACTACTGTTGCTTTTGGTGTCTGTAATTCTAATTTTTCCTTTATATTTACTTGCCTCTTATGTGTGAAATCTGTCCCTTCACCGAACGTTTCTAGGGCTCCATCAAAGTAACAAAATGTTTTTCCAGTTATCTTTCATGATCCTTTTTATCAAGTTGGTGTTACACCAGTACTTGAGTACCATTGTTCTACTAAAGTTACCACTTTTAACAGGTGCTTTGTTGTAGTTAACAGAACTGTTAATAACTGGTAGCTGTTTCCCCAGAATTGATTTACACTTGGTCACCCTGCTTTCCAGGACTTCATCTTTTGGTGCTGATAGAAGTTTTTAGAGGTATCCTGTCTTTAAAAACATACCTATCAAAATTTCTATGTCTTTATTTAATGTAGTGTCATCTGAAATTATCCTTGCAAACCTCACCATCTGGCCTTAAACCAAACCTCTCTTTTGCCATGAATTACAGAAGATGGGCGTCCTGTAAATGGTCAAAACAAACATACCTACTTCACTGTTTTAGCTGAGGGTTATATTTAGGTAGTTAATTTTTACACAGGACATATTTTTAACTATAGTCTTCTTTATTCAGTATAACATTCCAAACTCAATGCATAAGACATCCCATTAGAAAATATCTACATAACTTTAAAAGACCATCAGTAATATAGTCCAGACTTTTGTTAACACAAATATAAACAGAAATTATCTGAGAAACATTGAGTCCCATAAAAACAATCAGTGGTAGACTTATTGAAGCCTACAAGCATTTATTTGCATTTGATGGTTAAAAATACACAAGTACTCATTCCATTCAGCTACGTTCATTTTAGAATCATCACGTGCTTGAAGTCACAGATCTAAGCCATCAGTGTTCTGCATTTGGGAATTTGCAACTGGAATAATTACTACCAAATAATTAAAATGTATACTCTATAATACTCTTTATATTTTTACTCAAGGCCCACTCAGTCCCTTGTTTGATTAACTGCCATGCTGATTTCACCTCCGCAAAATACCATAGTAAATGAAAATATTTTTCCTCCACTTTTCCATACCTCCAGCAGTTACTCTCTTTGTGTAGACCTTGGCAGAAAAGTTGCTTAGGAGTTAATTGCCATTGATGAAATATCTTTGTAGTAACAAATCTGCCAAGGGGAGACCAGCATCCTTCACTTAGATTTTTGTAACTACCTATCCATTCCTCTATGGACAAAGGATTATCCAGAATGCCATTCCATTTGTTAGTAGAGCTACAGTGCTACCCATCTAAAACCCAAACAACTCCTTCAGTCTGGACAAGGTCCTCCTAAGATAGCCTACCTCATCCCAGTTCCAAAACTCACCAATCTGCTTTTTCTGACCTAACCTACTTGTTTTGAACAATTCTTTCAAGCAGGCAGTCACTTGGATATATTGCAACCGCTTAATATCTCCCAAAGGAAACTTATTTCTCAATGTTTCTAGTGTGATCCCCAGATTTTTTTTCCCAGTCCCACATGTCTGATACTTACATAATACTGGCCTTTATCCAGTTCTTCCAGCTGAGTGAAATTATTATTCCAGGGTACCACTCCACACTGGTATATTATTTAAACCAAAGGCACAATTTGCCTATGCTCAAAGACGATCTGAGATTCTTATGTTTATTAAATGTGTTTGTATACCCTGCAATTCACCACTTGGTGGATTTTTATCCCATGGGCGCAGAAAGCCTACACAAAGTTTCTGAGGTTGCTAACCATTTTACATGTGATAGACTGGAAAAAGTTCTGTAATACTGCTTTCATTCTTGGCTCCAAGGACTATGAATCCCACTGATACAGACACAGCCTCTCATTTTACATGTGTTACAAAAGAGACTAATAAAGCCTGGTGATAGCCTTGTGAAAGCAGGCATTTTCAATGTTCAAAGTATAAACCACTCTATTAGATGGACCTGATGAAGCTCAGGCAAAAGTGTTTACTTAAATATAGTTGTATAGTTGTGGTTTACTATGGTAAGGTTGAAGTGGGTTCGGTCGAACCCACTTCAGTCGAAGTCCGGAGGCCGAACATTGTCGAAATACGAATCTCGCCCCTATCTCAACCCATGTTAAAGCCCGTTCCAAGGTTGAAGTCGAGTCGTATTTCGACAATGTCAGAATTCGACATTGTCATTTTCACAGACGTGGGTCGATGATCCCATCATTTGATGGGGTCCGGTTCGACCATACCATGGTAAACCATATAGTTATAGCTGATAATGTGTTGTCATGTATTGTTGGTTAAAAGTTAAAAATTAAAATAAAAATAAAAACTTTTAACTAAGAATGAGGCTCCATAGGCTGCTGAGCTGGTAAACCCTCATGGGTCTTTTAGGAATATTCAAATAAGGGATCATCATCTAAGCTTTAGGATTGGTTCCTTGTTTTTCCATCTTCCAGATTTTCCTCCAGTCAGCTCCCATGGACCCTCCCATCATTGTCTGTAACTGCCTTTAAATAACTGACCTGTTGAATGTAATGTATTAGAACAAGAACACTATTCCATCTACCTACTTAACTTAGTAAACTACTGGAAACTTCAACAAGGTGTCGTTATTCCTCCAATAGGAGGCCTTATCTAAGTATATATCAGCTACCACCATAGCCATCACAAAAACAAAAGGAGACAAGGGATGACCCTCCCTGGTACCCCTCCTTTGTTCAGCAGTAATAGAAGCCATAACATTCATATTTACAAAAGCCATTGAGGTAGTGCACAACAACTGGTACCAACTGATAAATTCCGCAGGAATTCCTAGTAATGAAATAGCCTTCCAAACAAAAGTCCAGTGGATTGGGGCAAAAGTTTCTGGAAGTCTATCAAAATTGCCTATCTCAGAATACCTTCTTATTGGCACTTCACCTGCACATTTACCAAGTTCTTATTGCATCTAACCCCCTTGTTTCCTGTTTATGAATCCTAAGTAGTTATTACCAATAATGTTTAGAAGAAGCCCCTCAAGTCTACATGCTAATAGCTTGGTAAACATTTTAAGAACAGCGTCTAAAAGGCTAATAGGCTAATAATTGGAGGTCTCTTCCTCATCTGCATTTGGCTTGGTAAGCGTTATTACCTTGGATCTTATCATAGACTCTGGGAATCTGCCTTTTTCCAGACTGTGTTGAAACCGGTAGTAGCCACTAGATCCCAGATCATTCCCACTTGGGAGTGAGTCTGTATCCTCCCATACCTCTTGTAAGGATATTGCCTTGACTAACCTGTCTACATTCTCTTCTGACAGGATCGTGCGGAGAGCCAGCTTTGCTCTATGCCCAAGACCATGCTTGTGTTCTGGGTATCTTCACTCACTGTGGCACTATATTCTTCCATGAAGAATGTTACCATTGTTCGCACATCCAATGTAATCTTACCCATTTTGTCTTTAAGTGCCCTGACAGTCACCTCTGCAGACTGCACCTTACATTGTTTGGCTAACAGATTGGAGGAAATGATTCCTTTGGCCCAATAAAATAGGCTAAACCTCTCCCATCTTGCTGCCATATAAGAGTACAGTTGTCTGTACTGTTGCTTTGTGGTTTTAAGTGCCCACCAGCTTTTCTTATCTTGGTAGCCACTTCTTTTAAATCTGCCCTCCAATGCACTACTCCTGTTTCTGATACTGTCCAGCTGGGTACTAGCTTCTTCCTCTTGTTTAGAGTGTAGGAACCGTGCCCATTCTTTGAAAGCTAGCCATGTAGTGTCCTCCTTGGACTCTGCTGTTTTCCTCATATCCCAGTATTCAGTAATTCTTCTGGCAAGGTAGTAAGAGTGGATCTCATTTCCACTGGGGTCTGAAAGCCTTCCCACTCACGAGTCTAATCACCAGACTCACCATCGATTGGTCTGAGAATGATTTTGTTTTAGTCTGGGTCTCCTGCGCCATACATCCACCAACTTAAAGCCAAAGGTCTTGCAATTCCTCTTGCATAAAATGTGCATTCAAGTTTCCTAGGGTGTAGGACTCTCCAGATGTCTTCTAGGAGATGATTGCCCTCCATACACACAAGTGCCTTCCTCAATTTTAGGCTGCCTAATTTTATCAGCTGGTACCCTGTCAAGGACAGAGTCCACAAGAACATTAAAATAAACCACAGTTAGTAATGGTCAATCGAGTTTGTGCCCCCTTGCACAGCTTTTTAAAAAGCAATAAATATTTCTACATCCTTGTCATTAGGATCATAGTAGCTTGCTACTGTTAAATCTTTGTGAGCTGTTTGAAATGCTACTATAAGTCACCTCCCTTAGTGATCCTTGACAGTGGACTTGACTCTCCAGTTCACTGAGGTATGCAGTAATATACCACCCTCTCTTTCCTGAGACCAAGGTAGAAAAAAATCCTTCCCTCACATTTGCCAAGAGACTTCCCTTCGTTGTTGCGTTTAAGTTCAGTTTTCTTCTACAGCACTAGTTGTGCCTTAAACCTATTGAGAGAGCACATGAAAGCATGTGCTTTAATAGAGTGGAAATCCCTCTTACAATCCAGGAAAGATATCTGACTTTAATTTGATTACCCCCAGGCCCCAAATCAACTCCAGAGTGAGCTACAGAAGAAATCGTGGTAGCATGACTGACAAGTGTTACCCCGGTATCTGTAATGTACAGATGAGAAAGGAGTAATAGAGATAAGCAAAAAAATAATGAACCACACCTGCCTAGATTAGATTGAAACACCTGGCAGACTTGTTCTAACTGGATATCCAAATTAAGGGGAAACCAGTGGAGCAGGAAGCAATTAGTCAGGTGCCATATCAAGATATTTTGGAGCCTTCCACAGCAAACTAATATAAACATTCACTTGAAGTTAGACAGCAAGGGAAGGAACAGGAAACAGTGGAAACTCTGATGCAGTCAATGTTGAGGAGTGATAGGCCAGTGAGTTCCCAAATGACAGAGCAACTCATGGCACAGGATGAAATTGAAGAGAAGGTTCCAAAGGAACATGCTATAGAACTTTCTATAGAATGCCTGCAGGAAATGGAAAACAAGGGATGTGCCCTCCGTTTGGAAGAGTTGCTTGATTTAATAGATATAGATAAATATATATAAAACGATGCTCCTACTTAAGAGTGAACCGGAAAGCTACCCTAAAAATTATAGACCAATAACTTGCCTTCAGCTGACTTATAAACTGTACACTGGAATTGATGCCAACAGGGTTTATAGTCATTTAGAAGAAAACTCAATTTGTGGCAGTAGAATAAAAGGGCAATAAAAGAAAGTCATATGGAACAAGGGATCATTTGCTCTTAAATAAAGTCATAGTGGAAAACTATAAAAAGGGGAAGACTCTAAGTATGGCATGGAATGACTACAAAAAAGCGTTTGATAGTATCCCACATTCACGGATAAAAGTGCTTAAAAATTTATAAGATACACACTACACTGATCAACTACATTACAGTGACCATAAAACAGTGGCAGACCACTTTGCAATGAAGGCATGATAAAGGACAAATTATTATCCCAGGAATAAAAATTCAAAGGGGGATATTCCAGGGTGACTCTTGTCACCGTTGCTATTCTGCCTTGGCCTTAACCCATTAAGCTGTCTACTTAACAGCTTAGGCCATGGCCATAATTTGGCCCCTAGAAAACAACAAAGTCTTAATGAGTTGATGATTTAAAACTGTAGAGCTCATCAGATAAGGAAATAAAAGCCAACTGCAGGTTGTCAAAACATTTTCACATGATATTAGAATGTAATTAGGTCTTGATAAATGTGCAAAAGCAACCTTTAAAGCAGGAAACTACAGCACCAGGAAAACATCAGTTTGGGACCAGAATTTGATATAAAAGAACTTGAACAAGAAAGAGTGTATAAATATTTGGGAACAGATGAAGGATCGGCAATAAAACATGAACAAATGTGAATAAAACTTGGTAAGGAATACTTTAGAAGACTTAAATTAATCATTAATCCTTAAAACAGAGTTGACAGCTAGGAACAAAATCCAAGCTATAAATCAGTTTACTCTTCCTGTCCTAACTTACAGTTTTAGAGTGATTGATTGGCCCCAAAACATGTTGGATAGATTAGATATTAAAACAAGAAGGATGTTTCATGCTCACCAAATGAACTGTAAAAATCAGTGCATGCCAAGATTATGTATTCCCCGTTCTTAAGGAGGGATGGTCCTCCTTGAAATTTATTACATATATAGATCAGAAATTGTGGGACTCCACACATATCTGCTGACCTCACAAGACCCAAATGTTGTGAAAGTTTTAAAACATGAGGCGAATAAATCTAAGATGACTTCTCTGCTTAACCTAGCAGAAGCATATCGGCGTCAATCAGGAATGGAGATCAAACCAGAAGTAGATAAAAATCAGGCAGCAACTGAATGTGCCAAAAAAACAAAAGAATGAATATAAGGTGAAGGACCAGATGAAAAGGCAAAAAATGTAGAAAATGCATAAATATAGTTGAAAGTATAGAAGAATCTCATGTTGATCAGGAATGGTTAAGGAGAGGTGAATTCAAACCAAGAGATGAAAGGTTAATATTGGCAGTCCAAGATAGTGGGCTATGTGCACACTGGTTTACAAAGTCCATTGAACATGTGGGACAAACAGACAAATGTAGGTTTTGTAAAACTAAATTGGAGACAGTCACACACCTTGTTGCTGGTTGTGACATACTGTTGCACTGAGGATTGTGCAACCATTATGGTATTGAAGTGGCTGAAAAACAATGGAAACATGAGCCACAACGCAGCATAGAAAATGATGGCCTGCATCCCATGGGTTCATCCATTGCCAACAGTTCAAAAGATAGATGCTACAAAACTGGATATAGTGGTCCCAGAAAAGAAGGCAAAATAGCATTGATCATTGAAATTGCCACACCCAGTGACTACAGTGACCTGCATACAGAGATACAAAGTTATAAAATATCATGATTTGCAAGCAGAAATGAGAGCAATGTGGAAGAAAGATACCCAGATAGTTCCAATAGTAGTAGGAGCAATGGGTCTTATAAAAAAAGAATCGACAATCATATTTAGATATGTTCCAATACATGTAACTCCATACAAATTGCAGAAGGAATCGTTATTGGGCACATTGCAGGTGTTGCGAAGAGCACTTCTGGCTGACAACAAATACTGAATCAATACTAATTTCATGAACTTTAATCGTACTTTGAAGTAGGAATGGGGTCCATTCCCATCATGGTATTAGAAACCCAAAAGATTTGGAGAAATTACAAAGGGAGTCTTTCAAGAGTTATCCTAAGAATTGTGGAAGCATGAGACCCAAAATCTTGAGGTAATCTCTCACTGTGATTGAAGTTTGAGTAGAAACATCTCTGGAATAGATCTAAATATGGATCTGTTTTTCCTGTGGAAAAATAGCTCTTTCTGCTGCAGTGTCATTCAGGTCTATGTGACAGAGTCAGAAAACAATTCTGAATGTTCTCTTGGAATCCCTGTGTGTAGATCTCTTACCCAGGAGAAAGATTCCTGACATTTTGAAAAAGATTAGGCAAAGAATAGCAATTAATCTGAATATGGAAAAGTGTAGATAACCTGTAGTCTGCAGTGGGCTATAACAGGAGATAAACAATTTGCAAACATGCTTAGAGCAGCAGATAGCCAAAAGGGTAAAGCAGAGAACTAATAATGTGATCAGAACACATACAACCTTAAGAAATGCCTGAAATCTGTCTGGATATGCATCTTTTATGTCTAAGGTTATGAGAAAACTCACATGAGAAAGAATGGGTAATAGGTTGTGAAACAAAAATATTTTGAACTCTGGCACTATCACAAACTGATTACAATCATATTTAGACATGCTACCAATACATGTAACTTTGTATGAATTGCAGAAGGAGTCATTACTGGGCACATTGCGGGTGCTGTGAAGAGCACTTTTGGCTGACATCAAAGCATGAAACAATACTAATTTCATGAACTTTAATCGTACTTTGACTTAGGAATGGGGTCCATTCCTCTCATGGTATTAGAAACCCAAAAAAATGTGGAGAAATTAAAAAAGGCAGATATAAGAATTGCTAAATACTTAAACAAGCATGTGATGGATAGTCTGTTTGCAACACATTCAAATATTAACACTAAATACTAATGAGAAAACAAACATGTTGGGTACCATGGGGGATAAACCTCAGCATCATGCCCCCAGCCAGGAGCACTGCACCCTCAGCGTACAGACTGGAGATTCTCCTTGTGAACCCTAGATAGGTCAATACATAAAATTTCTCAGATATGCATGTTACTTTATTGCAACCGCACCTACTATTAGTCCCTTTTGTACCAACTATGCTTACAAGTACTTGGCACCTTAATTTTACAAAAGGGCAATTACTTAAGAGTGCTATACTGTTTCTATATTGAACTCAGATTTGCAGTCAAAACATTGTGTGGATGACCCTGTGTCCATTTACTGCATGCTCCAAGTAGAAACATCCCTCTGATTAAAATACACTGGGGAAGGTGAGAAACAGCCCATAAAAAACATGAGTAAAAGGTCTAAGTGCCACACATATGTTAATAAATTTCACCCCCCCTTAGCTCAAAAACTACAGAAACACCAAAAGTGCATTTAACACACTATCCCAGACCACTTGCTGCTAAAAGTGCATATTTAATCCGCTAGTAGCAAATTATCTTAATTTAAGGCATGGTGTCCTTCTTGGCTAAGCCTTGTAGCTCAAGTGTCAAGAGTCCCAGTAATGTTGTGGGAGATTGTGATGAGGGCTGTGATAGGTACTAAGACTGCTGCAGACTTTTGACTTCCTCTCTGGAGCAGCAAAAGAGGTGTCCTTAGTCTCATTCTCTAGTGGGAGACAGGCATGTAGCTCAAATCTTTTGTTTCCTGTACTTCCAGCTAGGACAGTCTCTGCTTCCCCTCTGTAAGTTTGTCTCCAGCTGCATTTGTGTGTCGAGCCAATGACTCTTCACCTTTCTTTCACACCAGGTGTTCTATCAGGGAGACTGACTGCGATTTCTCTGTTTTCTTTTGGGGTACAGGAATAGATGGATCTTCTTGCATAGCTTCTGCATATGTTGGACAATTCTGTAATAATCCCTTCAAGAACATCTCCTCTGTAGGGGAGTATAACTGGTGTTACTGTCCATTCTTACTGATAAACAGTCACTGGGAACTTGAGGTTAATTATATAACCCATGTCTTTGCTTTCTTTTCACAAACATAACAGTGCTATAGTCTGGAGCAATCCATATGGCATGATCTGCAATTTTCCGAGCTGGACCCTCTTGCCAGGCTTTTCTCAAAATGGCTTCACAGTCATTGTAACCCAAGTACTTTTCAATGAAGTGCTTAAGTGTGTTGTTTGCTCCTTATGCTAATCCTATGCACCCTTAGAGTCACTCGGCAGTGGCTGTTCCCCGGCAAGATCCCCAGTTCCTTTTTAATAAAGGTAATGGGATCTGGCCCTTCCCTTTTCTTTGGTAGCCAATTATCTGCAAGTTATTCTGCAAGGTTCTGTTGTGAAGATCCCTGAGCTTGAACTCCAATTTTTGGGATTACACCTATAACTCCTGAATGTAGTTTGACTGGGAGGCTATATTTGTCCTTTGTTCATTTAGTTCAGATTGTTGATGTGACAGAGAACCACTGATCTGTTGTAACTGGGAGTCATGATTGGAAGCGGTCATTTTTGTTTGCGCTACATCCACTGCCATCATCTGCAGCACATTAGTTAATGACTGCAAAGATGAATGGCTTGCTTTGAGTATATTGACCACATCACACACATTAGTGGCCATGGTGGTGTAGTCAGTTCCCTGTGCAGACACCATGAGTGGTCCTTTGTGCACCCCCTTTTACATGGGACATATTGTCAGTGAATTTCAAAAAAGTAGTAGGCCCTTATATGTATTCCAGAAAATCCCTTAATTTTCCTTACATCCATTCCAAAAGATAAAATTGTCATCCAAAAATCTCAGATATGTGTGTCCTTGGTTGGTGTACTAGATTTTGTGGGTTTTGTTTGTGTTCTTGGATATATATTAAACTATATGGAAAAGGAGACATGAAGATATATCACTGTTTCTAGTACTACTTAATTAGATTGGCATACGGGGGCACATGACACACCCATAACCACTCCACTCTTTTGTTTAAAAAATTCTCCTTCAGAATATATTATATATATATATATATATATATATATATATATATATATATATATATATATGTGTGTGTGTGTGTGTGTGTGTGTATGTTCAAGACAGTTTATGTAAGTGTTATAAAAACATTAATATCCACATTGGAAATAAGTATGTAGAAAACTGCAAGGAACCACCACGATGAAGAAAAACAATTTATTTTAACAAAAGGAACAAGCGCTTTCACGCACCACCATGGCGCGCTTCATCAGGTTACATTAATTAATTAAAACTTAGTGCTTATATATACAAGACACTCCCAATTATTCAATCTAAAACATCAATTAAAATAATTAATTAAACATTTAAAGAAATAGCACCAGATAGCATCAAATTTTAAGTGAGCAAAAGTCGTTTAAATATACAAGACTTATTTATATATATATATATATATATATATACCTAGTTATAAAGGCATCAAAAGAAAATGTTCCACTTGCATAGGCAAGCATCATACTCAGTTAACATGACTCAAACCAAGTATTTACGTCAGTTTCATATCCCAGCATCAAATCAAAAACTCTACCTATTTCTTACAGAATCATCAAACATTAAATCAATATAGATGTAAACAGCAATAAATAAATAAATATATAAAAATAAAAATATCTATAATAAAAACTAAGTATAAATGCATATGCAATACTATTACTAACTTATTAGAAGCAATATATAATTAACACTTATACTATTAAATTATTTATGTAAACTTTCATTAAATTACAAACACTACAAACATATAGAATCTAAATAAAATATAAAAACCAAATGAAATAGATTAAATAAATATAAATATAAATTCATACTATTGCTGTTATTAACATTATGTGATCAATTTTAATAAAATATTTATACTATCAATTCATTACTCACATATTGCTTTCAATAAATTACAGACGCTTAGAATAGACTCAGATAGAGTTGTCTAAGTAAGACAAAATAAGACAAAATAAACCTAGACTAATGTAGACGAAATAAAAAATTCACCTATCTCCTAGTAAAGCTGGTCGAATACTAACCGCTAAATTCAGACCAGGTTCAACATGAGATCTAAAGTTTAGGATCCACCTCAATTCATGGAGCTCAAGAGATCCCATGACATTTCCTTCCCTTCTATTTTTCTGTACAATCTGGATAACCCTAAACCTAAAGAGATGTTGGGGAAACTGCTGACAATGCTTAGCCGATGCATTTTTGGTATTCCCCTTCCTTATTTCATAAACATGATTTTACATGCGATCTTTAAGCCTCCTTGAGGTCATGCCTACATAATATGCATCACATGAATCACAGGTGGCTAAATAGATGATATTATTCGAATTACAAGTAGCATAGAACGTGGGTGTAAAAGTTGTATTTATACCTGGTACTTCGAATGTCTGAGTCTTCGATATATATTTACACATGCTGCACTTGGTACATGGATATGTACCCTTCTTATAACATGACCTAATATCCAACTGCTGAATGTCCATTTTATCATTACAAAGCAGCCTCTTTAGGTTCAAGCTGTTATTAAACCTAAAGACAGGCCTATCACCCACTAACCGTGCCAAAGTTGAATCAAGAAGAAGAATTTTCCAATTATTTTGCACAATGCCCATAATATGTTGTATGTCATTCGTATATTTAATACTAAAAGGCAACCTCACTTCATCCCTCTTGGAATGACGGCTAAAGCCCACTTTTTTGCCATGTATAGGAGTCCCAAGTGTGGAAGAGATTAAATCCTCCACTAAAGCTGCAGGGTAGCCTCTATTAATAAAACAATTCTTTTGATAGTCAACCAAAGTATATATATCCTCTTGCTTACTACAAAGTCTAGAGATTCTTGTTACCTGCCCTTTTATTACTTTTCGGAAGACATAGCGAGGGTGCATGCTATCGAAGTGAAGAATTCCATTTCTCCAGCATGGCTTTCTTTCATTGTTATCATCTTTGATGAGGGTAATATCCAAAAAATTTACATAATTTAGTGAGTATTCAAAAGTAAATTTTAAAAATGAGGTTGTGGATTCCATATAGATCACAAACTCATGCAGTGAATCTATATCATTGTTCCAGAACAAAAGAATATCGTCCACAAAACGCCTATATAGAACTACATTCTCAAACCTCTCATTATCAAAGATGAATCTCCTTTCCCATTGATAAATGACTAAATTTGCATATGCATTCACACAGGGAAATAAAATCACATTAGGAGGACCTCATGGAACCATTTCAAACCTTTTACATGTGCGATTACAGGAAACAAATTCAATACATCTAAGGTGACATAGATCCCTTCAGTTGAAAAATGCTTGTTTATTTAAATTATCTAAAAGTCCCATATCTTCATCTCTGAAGTCCAGGCCAACACGAAGGGACGAAAGTTCGCAGACGATTACAAGTTGGGAGCTATTATTAACTCCCCAAGTGATGTTGACATCCTACAGAAAGGCCTCACTGAGACCAACGACTAGTGTCAGAACCATGGCCTTAAGTTCCATGCCAAAATATGTGTCATCATCCCCTTTGGGAAAAACCTAATTCTGGTGAATTACTACATCGATGGTAGCCCACTGAACACAGAAGGCATTATAAGTGATCTGGGAACACAGGTTGACAGCAACCTCTCTCCTGACCACCACATTGTCACTGTGGTCAGAAAGTCCTTCTGTGTGGCACATCTCTTTACTAAGGGTTTTGCATCCAGGAAGAAAGAGGTCATTGTCTCCTTCTACTCTCCCCTCATTAGGCCAATTATTGAGTATTGCCCATTTGGCATGTACCTCACTAGATACCTGCAACAACTGGAGAGGCCGCAAAAGTACCTCACAAAGAGAATCCTAGGCCTTAAACATTTGTCCTATATGGACAGACTCAAAAAAACTCCCAACTGTTCTCAGTCTCATATTGCCTACTTCTCATATTGCCTACTTAGAGGTGATCTCTGCTTGACTTAAAAAGCCATGTCTGACCCAGCTCTGTTAGAAATGCTACATCTAAAGAAATCTCAATCCCTCCACACCACACACTCCAGAGACCTCAACCTCATTACCACAATCAACAGAACAATCTGGAGGGACAGGTTCATAACCCAGAGACTGTCCATACTATGGAATAGACTTCCCATACATGTCAAACAGAGCACCTCACTGGCCCTCTTCAAGAGAAATCTTGATGAGGGGATGGGAAATAGAAAATTCACCCCAGGGATCACTCCAGTGGCTCTGCTCAACAGAAGCACTGGGAACTAAGGTTGGGTGACACGATGCCAAGTTAATCCTATGGGCTAGTCTTGTAAAGGCTCCAGGGCCATTAGCCTAGTACACACCTATGAACCTATGTGTGGTTACCAAAGAATACCTTTAGTCTTCTGTCAAGGTAAACTGCCAGAGATTGTGTTTTAGATCCCTCTTCAGACACTGTGAGGCAAAAGTGGGTTCATCTACATTTTTATGCCACTATAGTTATGACAGCAATTGAAGTTGGATGTGCTACTAATTGTGGATTTGGCCACTTCATTCATACTTCCATTCTCCTCAATCACCCCTCACAAATGTTTGAAGCTGTTAACCTGTTTTACTTTTTCTGCACTTCTTTATCAATTTTCAGATTCTTCTGATTATAGTCATATATTGGCGAGGACCATCTGTAAGCCTACATAGTTGTTAATGACTGTTCTATTTTGTACTTTTTATCCCTAACAAATAATGCTGACAAAATCAGTAAATGATCAAAATATTATTTTACTCCTTTATTGTTCCAACATCACATCTGAAAATAATATTTAATTTTTCAAAAACTTGTACTTTGTATCACTTAAATATTACAAAAAGAAATACAGTTTTGGCAAGTGTAGGTGGGCATCCAGTCTTTCACGATGCTGTCATTTCCATGTATATCATACTTAGACCTATAACTCGAGTGGAGGTGAATGCAGTGGCTGGACTAGGCACAAGCTACTGGGGAGGAGTGATTGACAAGTGCTTATAATGCACAAGTGCACTAACGACATTATTTTGTAATGTTGTGGGGATACTGTATTTATGGTCTTGGCAAAACCACTGAAATGCTCTCAGTGTTTGGTTATTTAATTGTAAAATGTAGCAAACCATTCATTACATTGTAGCAAGCAACTTGCCACAGTTTTAGAGCAGTATAATATATGAAAGCATTATAGGGTTATAGCGCCTTCTAGATAAGGTCAAATTTAACTCAGAATGACTTTTTGAAAGTGTTGAATTGCCAAGATTTTTAAAGCACTCATTTTAAAACAGAATGTAGCTATGATTTATTTTCAGGGAATTAAATATGAAAGCTGTAAAAGACATAAATATGTATGTATGCATGTATTATTATTATTATTATTTTTATTATATCAGACTTTAAAATACAGTGGAGACGTTCAGCGAAATTTTTGCTGTAGTACTACCTAATGCTTTGCTGGTGAGCTTAGCAGTGCTACAGCAGTAACAAACAATTCAGAATCATGAAAGGGTTGCATTGCGCCAAAGCTGATTAGAGACATATTTGCACATCTCTGAACTGAACATTTAATACAGCTGTTTGTGTGAAGTGTTTCCACACACAAATCCATGCATTGGTGTTGCATAGGCACCTACAGACGTACACAAACACACACACACACACACAAAATCCCATACAGTCACACAAATGCCACTGTACACACAGACAGACAGACACACACACACACAATCCCATGCAGTCACACAATTGCCACTGTACACACACACACACACACACACACACACACACACACACACACACACACACACACACACACTCGCGCGCACATACACACACACACACACACACACACACACACACACACATACACATTAACAGCTGCATGCACACAGCCTCATATTACTTAATCTGGTGTGGTGCTAAAAGACCCACTGCTGCCAAAGACAGCACTGGGTATACATCATCAATCATTTGCTTTCATTCTTCACTGCTGTGCACCAAAGAGTGAGGCAGAGCTTGGCTTTGAATTGCTCTGTTATGCTGTTTTGCTCATGGTGTATGGTGTCTGAGGGAAAACACGTAACTAATTTATATTCAGTTTGACCCTGAACTGCCCCATTTGCATGTGGTGATATCCAGCAACAATGCTGTAGCACTATTTGTTGAAGCCTTCATACTGCTATACAACTACTGAACTTAGTGATTCACTTCCTCATAACACACCGAGCAGTCCTGCTAGTAACAGGATTGCTCAGTGCATTGTGTGTTTCTGAATATCCCCCATATAATTTTGTGTCAGAGTGAGAGTTCAGTTATTTTAAATGACATGGCTAAAAATATTATACAAAATACAAACTTTCCTCATTAAAGATAAAAATGTATCTGCTTCCTTGCTTTTCAAGGTAAAAACAAAAATCTAGCAAAGCTATGCTTTCCACTGTGTGATTCCTTAAACCTCTTGTATTAGAGATGACATGGGATATATGCAAATTATCCTTTAAGGACACCAGGTGTTTCAGCTAAATGGCAATTCTGAATGTCCATGACTTTTTCTTTTAAGTTTATTTATGGGCAATTTTAGGCCATTAAAGCCAAACCCCACTAGCTGTGGACATACATGTTTGTGCCTTATCATGGCATCATTAGCACAGCATAAGTGGAATGTCTGGCTAACATTTGGAAACACAGGGTTGCCAACTCAACTGATATCCATAAACCTTAGGGTGAGTGCAAAATATACCAACTAACAAACTAAAACAATGAGTAAAAAGGTCACACAGAAAAAACAATCAGTTGAAAAACAAAAAGAAAAATATAGCAAAGCTAGACAATTACTCATTTTTTTAGTTTGTTAGTTGGGATATGTTGCAGTCACCCTAAGATTTATGGATATCAGTTGGGTATGACAACCCTGTGTTTCCAAATGTTAACCAAACATTCCACTTATGCCTGTGCTGATGACACCAGAATAAGGCAGAAACATGCATGTCCACAGCTAGTGGGGTTTGGCTTTATTGGCCTGAAGTTGTCCATAAATAGACTTAAAAGAAAAAGTCATGGACATTCAGAATTGCCATTTAGCTGAAACACCTGATGTCCTTAAAGGGTAATTTACATATATCCCATGTCGCCTCTAATACAAGAGGTTTAAGGAATCACACAGTGGAAAGTCTAGCTTTGCTAGATTTTTTTTTGTTTTAGTTTGCTTTTCAAGGTAGAAAAGGACAGGTAATGTCCCAGTACAGTTCCAGGTATTAATTCCCTGAAATTTCCCTCAGAATTTGTAGAATAATTTAATAAGTACAGCCCTTTATAATTTGGGACCAAAACAGTGTGAGTACTCAGTATTAAGGGCACACTCTTGGAAGATGTTCAAAAGTAGAGAGATAATGAAGTCTCTGTCATATTAGCAACACAACAAATAAGTGCAGAGCATGGCTTCCTGTCTGTAATTAGGTTGTTGGCATATCTGCATGTTAGCAGGATATACTTCACAGCTGCAGGAATTGCTAGACAGTCTGATCAGCATATGATTCTCATGAATGCATTTTCATCTAAACCTATAATGTATTTGAGGGGCCAGGCTTCTTCTCCCATGATTATGTTGCAAGATTGCACACATGATTTAATAACACAAAGGTTGCACACTGATACATGTGCATTGTAGCCTATGGGTGACCACTGAATAGTCATAGATGGCTGTAACAAAGACATTTCATCAGCTTCCCTGTGATTGGAGTATAGTATTTGTGTTGCATATACCAATTAACAAATAGGTAACCTGTATACATGACTGTACCGTTTTTTTCAGGTCATACTTTTCATTTTACCCTGTTGTCCCCTATTACCACACAGAAAAATGTAATCTTTTTAAACACAGCCTTGTAGTGATCATTCGAAAGGGATGGGAGGTATGTCTTTGCCACTGTTGTCAGAACTGTTTCATGGTCTTCTGGTAGTACATATTGTGTGAGTGAATATTTTCATATGTACACATTGTACATAGATGGTAAACACCTGGGACCAGCCTTAACAGTTGGACAAGGGAATTATTTTGGAGTATTCATTCACAAGCTGAGGTACTGTTGTTTTGCCTTTGAGAAACGTGATAGAACTATTTTGCCACAGAGGGATGTAAAAGTTAATTAATAAGGGGTAGAGAGGTGATGTCTTGTCATGTGTATATTGGAATGTACGACACCTCTCATTTCTGGCTGAGTTATAATAGCTACACACAAAATATAGTGTGACCAGAATAACAAATGACATTAATTGCCTTACTGTGATCATGTATGTACCTTATTTATTTTTAGTGGGTTTTTTTTTTTATTTCGCTCAGTGTTTATGACTGCATGCAAGTCAGCATGTAGACATTAATATTACCCGTGATGACAGTGTTTGAGGAACGATGCAGGCTGAACTTAACTTCTATCCCTTGTGGTTAAGCCATGTTTTCTGCTATTTTGTGTTTTGTGTTTGAAGACAGTTCTGTAGCATAGAAAGGTCATTCTGTGACTCTAATTTGCTTCACCTTGTCATAAACATTTATCCCACTGCACCTGTGCACCCTTCTCCCGCCCTGCTACATAGCAGTAAGAAACCGTAGTTGTTGTCAGCATTTCCCCTCTGACAACTCGTACAGTTGCCAGTGTAGATGAAAGAGTGTCATGCAATTTAAAAAAGAATTCTGCAATAAGAGAAAGAGAGCAGATCAGCTGATCTGTGTGAGCCTGACTTCCATATCAATAGAAGCTCAGAGGCAGTAATGAGGTCTCCCCCAGGAGTCTGGTGAAGCTTTTCTGATTCCCACTTCACTGCCACAACAGAGAACTCTCATTTAAAAAAAAAAAAGGCCATGGCTATTAGCTCTGTGTTCCTTGAGCACAGGATTGCAGTTAATTGTATTTATTTAAATCCAGACAAGCTGCAGAGAGCTTGGTGGGGGTGGGCGAGAGTTTGCAGTTGGGAAAGAGACAATATCCTTCGAGAAATGAAGAACAGGATGGTTTGCTTTTGCTTCAAGATAAGAATCTCTCTGATAAGTCCTGTAATTACCACCTTGATTAGGACAATCTGAAGTGCATTACCGGTAGCAAATCTGAGGCAAATGGACTGAGAGAAAGTAAAGGATGTAGACTGAGGTTGCTTTTATCTGTATGCTTGACATTGCTTGATATTATCACTGCCTACAATACATTGACCAAATACTTTAAAGCATGTGTATGGAAAGCTGAGAAATCTGACCTCAGGTAACTCTTCATATAAAACTGTCTTCTGGAACATAGGGTAAGGTAAGGGTAGGCAACCATTTTGATCAGTGTGATAAAGATCATAACTTCTACCCTTGCAAAATGTTGAAGCACCAAGAAGAAATACAATACTGAGAGTGCATATGCAATAATATTTGCATATAGCCCTAGATTTTAAATACATTAACTATATTTGTTATTAGTTACGAGTCCGCATTTCTTCTCAGGTTTGCAAGAAATCTTGTCAGGAAAAATAATTCATAATCTAAGTGATCAATCATCAGAAGATGGCTGAGTACTTCTGAATAAGAATTGACAACACATGGGCAGCTCTCCATTAGTAATCTTTCCAATGACATAGTAAGTCCTGGTGAAATACCAGTCCTTTAGAAAGGTTTTACCTTATCCTCCCACTAAACCCTTGAAAGAGTAAAGTTTTTTGTGGAAAAACTGAGGAATAGTTTCACAGACTAAGACTTAGGGAATTATTTTATGATGCAAAAATACAGCAGAACACAGATAATTTGAATCCAGATGTAGGTAGAAATACGTCTTCCACCTTTACCCTTCCAGGTCAATGCTGTGCATAGTTGGATATCTATATAAACTACTTTAAACAAAGTATGAATAATTGAGCCTTGAATATACAAAGACAGACATGTTACATTGTTTTTCCCTTTGAATGAATGGCAGAGGCAGAAAAAGAGTCTGCAGTGGCTTACCAGAACCATGTTGACAATACCACAGACAGTGGACTAAGGATCCCACTCAACAGTATGCAAAAGATCTAAAGAACTAAAGAAGGACATGTATGTTTCTGCTTTCTTATGGCATCATCAGCACAACATAAGAGGAATGTTTGACTTTTGGAAACACAGGGTTGTCATACCCAACTGATATCCATAAACATAAGGGTGTTTACAAAATATCCCAACTAACAAATTAAAACAAAGAGTAAAAAGGTCACACAGGACAACCAATTGGTTAAAAACACACAAAAAAAAAATCTAGCAAAGTTAGACTTTCCACTGTGTAATACCTTAAACCTCTTGTATTATGGACATTCAAAATTGCCATTTAGCTCAAATACCCGATATCCTTAAAGGGTAATTTGCATATAGCCCATGTTGCCTCTGATTCAAGCTGTTTGTTTTGCCAATATGCAGGAGGTCTATCAGAGTGAGGTCTGACAATGCCCTGTATGCCAGGCATAGATCTCCCCTCATCAGCCTGTAAGAGACAGAATACAGGGATAGGTAGTTATCGTAATCTGTATAGAATGTGTTACTTACTTCCTATATTCTTTTATTGTTGGATATGCCTGGTTAGGTACATACCAAAGGAAGCATTATGGTCAATGATAGGTTGGATGAATGCCGAATTCAGTGGTACAATGACTTCCTTGGACCTAGATGCTATACCTTTGTTTATAGGTTGCACGTCATAGAATGATTTCCTCACTACTGGAGACACATGATGGTCAAAAGCTAGATTACTGTCTATGCGTTTCCCCAAAATCACTGACTACTGGGTCAACTCTTAGGTGTGTGTTGTCAGTATGATAGTTACCAGAGGTGGATGACTTCCCAAAGGATACTGCTATGTTGGTATTTAATTTTAGTCCATGGCTCTGGCAGTAGTTTGTCTGTGTCAGCTGTTCCTGGAGAACATTTGTGTCAGTGAATGATTCAGTGACAGCTCCTAATTTACAGCCATCTGCATATTTATTCAGCTCGAGGCCACTGACGTTGGCCTTGACTTCAGAGAATGGACTCCTCTTGTGACTGGCCTCTTTGTGGAGATGGATTCCACAATTCTAATGTCATGGATCTTGTCTGTGAGACATTTGCCTAACCACCTGGTTACATATGGATTCATACCTAACCTCTTAAGTTTGTCAACAATGCCTTAGTGGGGGATTGTGTCAAATGCCTTGGCCAGGTCAAGGTAGGCAGTATGAAACATTTTGCCCTCATCCATTGCTTTGGTCACAAGGTTTAGTCGGCATGATCTGCCCTTGATGAAACTAAATTAGGTTTGGTCCAGTGTCTGGAGGTTTCCTATGTCATTATTGATCATTTCCATAATAATTCTTTGCATGGCTTTGCATATGAGACTAGTGAGACTTATGGGTCTGTAGTTTCCAGGCTGTGTAGATGGCCCACCATTGTGCAGAGGGATGACTGTCACTGTTCTCCATTCATGAGGCACAAAGCCTGTTTGGAGGCTACAGTTAAATAGCTGTTCCAGAAGGTTATTTAGAATGCATTCTGGGATAGTATCTGGGACCATTAATGAAGTGTTGACCTTAGAGAGAGAGATAGAGTGAGAGAGAGCATTAAAGACCTGTTCCCTAGTGATAACAGGGGTAGTTATATTTGATGGTATTTCTTCAGGGAAGGTTGATAGGGAGAGAAGAGTAAAATTGGAGCTGAATTTCTTGGCCAATAGGTTTGCTATATCTTCTGACTCAGTATAGGTGACTCCATTTACAATGATCTCTGCAAACAATTGTGCATTGCCTTTGAGATTGCAGACATAGCTAAAGAATATCTTGTGGTTGTCCTTGGCCTGAAAGGCCAATTTTACCTAAAATTTGGCTTTAGTAGACTTTATTTGTCATCTGAGCTGTTTGTTTAGTTTGATGAAAGTGCTTTTATTCTGCTGGTTGCTGCAGCTCCTAATTTTTGCCATGATTTTCTTCCTTCTGTTATACAGCTTGCTGATGTTTTGATTCCACCAGGGTGGCTTGTTTTTTGAGTTTTTTTCTGTAGTTCTTCCTTGTGAGTACAGCTGCCTCTATGCAGCTATTAATGTGCTGGCATAGGGTTTCTGTGAACAGTTCTGCATAGGCAGCAGTGTTCTCAGGGTTTATGGCTTTGAAATGTTGGCAAGTTATCACTTAATTGTAGGAAGGTAGCTGAATATTTCAGGGTTAGCTGGGGTTCCAGTTTTATTTTTACTTCAGTGGAGACCATTTTGTGGTCTGACTTTACCAGATAAGACATTACACTAGGGGGTGTAGCACTCTCCCATTTTAGTGAGGACAAGATCCAGTATGGTTGCACCCCTTGTTGGTGTACTGACAGTCTGATCCAAGGATTTTGTGTTTACAAAATCCATGAATCTCTGTGCCTGTATGTCTGGTGCCATATATGATTAACAGTTAATAATGGGGGAATTAAATTTGCCTACGATTATGGTTTTAGGGTGGATGGTTAATGTTTCTAATAAGTTTAAATACATAGTGTGGGTTTCCTGGGTCAGAGAGCAGGACCTATAGCTTGCAAGGAAGTGGTATTGCATTTTGCCTAAGGTAATTTAAATGTTGAGAAGATTTAGTGCATTGTCCTGTTTGACCAGACTTGAGATATATTTATTTTTTAAGTAAATCGAGGCTCCTCAACCTTTAGTGACTGTCTGTGTAGTAGCTGGTCTAAATGTGTGGAAGACATTATAACCTTGCACTGTTGGTGTGCTATCAGCAGCTTTAAACAATGTCTCAGTAACGGCATAGACATCAGCATTCTCTAGGGTGAAGAGGCTTCTAGGAAGTGGAGTTTTTTGTTAGATTCCTAGTATTGAGTAGTAACACCTTCAGGTTTTCTTGGTTGTGGTTCACTGTGTTGAAAGAACTTTCAGTTTGGCATTGTCTAAAAATTCACTATGGGGGAGGACACTGTTTTGGCTAATATTCAAAAGTCTGGAGGTGAGAGGTGCAGACCATCCCATGGTGAGCAGCATGGTCTATTGAATATCTCCTTCCATGCTGACAAATACTGCACCCGCTTAGAATGATACCAGAAACTAAGCCAATTATTAAAGTCAGTCATCTTTTGTTCATATTTTGCCATCATCCTTGGAGAAGGTAAAATACTGAACGATGCTAGGCTCATACCAGCCTGGCACACATTCATAGATTATTACTAGGCTAACTGCCCTAATGGAACATTTTTAAGCCTTGCCAATTACCCCCTGTGAGAATCAAACCTTTCTAAGGTAAACACCTTAACCATTACGCCACAATCCAGCCGAATTCCGAGATCTCCATGATGTCTCTCTTCCTATAGTCTAGGGTGGTATGTCTCAGGTCATTTGCACCCACATGGCCTATGACTGCATCATACTGGTACTTGTGGTGCAAAAACTTGAGTGTGTGTGTAATGTGTGGATCCTAGCCCATGCTAATCTTAAAAGTAGAGGCTGCATGAGATGCAGCTGTATGTGTTGATGTGGGTATTGTTTTGAAAGAAGGCATTTGGGCTTGCTGAGGGTGTTTGTTATGAGTACTTCATTTAGGAGGTCTTTGGGGTTTAGGAAGGTTAAATTTAAGTCCCTCAGCATATATGGGTCTATGTTTCTGCTTTGAATTGTGTGTGATGGGTGTAGCATGTGTACTACCGACAACCTTATTAACATTAGTAGTGCTTTTATGTGAGAGCTTTGCCTCCAGTGATATTGTGTAAATACGTCTCTCACATACCTTATCAGTTTGTTTGAGAATTAACTGGTTGTCAGTAAACAAAAGGCAATTTCTACATTGCCTCAGGATGCCCATATCCACCAAGCTAGTAATGGAGATAGTGGGAAAGTTCATATCCATGGCAACAGACCCTTTTTATTAATTAGACAGTTGGAGTGAGAATGTGAAGTAATGTCAGGAATATCCAGTTTGCAGCTCTGGGGCCAGTGTTTTGTCACTGCAAACTAGTTGTCCTGCATGCAACTAGGTATTGGTGAAATTCCAATGGTGCTTTTACAGAAAAAAATGTCAACTCAAGGTGTCTGTGGCTGTACAGGGCACTGCCAAACACTTGAGGGGAAACTAATAAGTACAGCCTGATGATTTATGGATAAAGTATTTAGGCAGATATTCTGAAGTTAGCAGCAAATCAAGCAGTACTTTAGCTTGTCAAGAATGATAAAAAGAGGGGAGTCACCTGAATGGCTACTGTCTGACTACTAGTAGTGCTGGTCTCACCACAGCCTCACTCTGCTGGGATACAATGCTCCTTTGCCTCTTCTGTTACCAGAAGCAAATCAGTAGCACCAGTCCCAAGGTGAGAAGCAGGCCACAGCCTGTTTGGTGACCCACAGTTTTGTCCCAGATGATATAAGGTTCTGTAGGCTTGTTGTCGCCGTTTCCTGGTAGATGCCCTTAAATAGCAACTAGACAAATCAGAAAGGTCAAGCACAGACACTCACTTCCCAACCAGAAGGGATCAGGAATCTATGCACTCTGCTCCTTCTCTTACCAGGAGCAAAATAAAAGCACCAATTCCAAACTTGAACCTAAGATACAGTTATTAGGCTTTCCCGTGATCAGCAGTCCACAGAAAATAATGTTCCTATGCTCCTTCTCTTACCAAGAGCAAAGCAGAAACACTAATGCCAAGATGACTACTGAGAGGCAGAATTTGGGCTCACCAGTAAGTGGTCGTCTTGGAGTTGGTATTGCAGATTTTAAAGGTAAAATGAAAAAAATTAGATAATACCCTAAGAGCTGCATTGTGCACTAAGCAGTTAGATATGAAAGAGAGGATAACTTAAGCTTTAGCTGTCTAAGTGCAGAGACACTCATTTTAAAAGAGCAAGATAGATCGGAAGGAGTGGGTACTTTGTGTTCTGGTTCCATGGAATACAGTGGGATGGCCAATAAATTTAAATCGTTGAAGGGGAGTGATTTCACAAAATGATAATTGCTGTGCTTACTCACAACAGCCAGTGAAAGAAGAGAGAGGGAAAGAGACATGTTGTGAAATTAACATAAGGGTCAGATAATTACAAAGACAGTTGAGTTACACACCACCACCAGGGTGGGATGGTAGGAAACTGCTTAAATTCTGTGTATGCTGTTTAGATGTCCAGGCTTTGGTTGCATGTACTTAATTTTTAAGGACCTTTGTTCTGATTTCCAATGTCTACATGTTGAGAGGTATAGACAGAGTTCCACTAGTCCCAGAGGAACATCCAGCAAACCACTCAATGGCTAAAGTTGTAGATAAAAGCTGCAACAAGTTTATTTGGTGAGCGCTTTTGTGGTGTAGATACACCACTTCATCAGACCTATTACTAACAAATTAACCTGCTCTTATTTACCTGTGGTAATTAAAAACAACCAATCACAGATAAGAAACTATTAACTTGAACAATCCAGCCTTAAAAAGACAACACATCACTATCCCAAGTTAAAAAGCAACATCATAAAAATGTACAATACATTCATATAGTTCATAAAAACATAGATTACATTGTTCTCATTATTACATTTCATATATATATTTAAAAATCATCTCTTTGATTCATAACAATAAATGAACATCTTATTTCTTAACTAATGGTCTCGATTTTAACAAGGACTTAACGGGTACCCTATCATTTAAACCCCTCCCTTTATCTGCCCTGAATCTCACTATCCATCTACTTTCAGTTGTCTCTGTTAGGTTCACAATATCACCCCATCTTTCACTTCCATGAACCATTTCAACGACCAAAAATCTAAATGTGTATGAAATATCTGTTTTATTAACATGTTTTGCAAGGGCATTAGTGCAGTCACCATTACTAATTTTTAACATGTGTTCCCTGATCCTATATCTGAATTTTCTGTTGGTCTTGCCAACATAAAAGGATGAGCATGAGTTGCATACAGCTAAATAAACTATATTCATGCTGTTGCAGCTTGCTCTGACATTAAACCCAAACTCTGTTTGAAAATCCGGATGTATAAACTTATTACTAGTGTCAGTGTACTTACACTGATTACAATTATGACAAGGGATGGTACCTTTCTTATCACCTGAATCATCCCTAGCTCTTCTCTTCTTGGGATAGCATAAAAACTGTTTAAGTGACTTATTCTTATAAGTAAAACAGGGCTTCTCACCTACAATGGGACGTATATCTGGATCTTGTGTTAATACAGGCAATACTTCCTAATAACGTCTGTGACTACATGTACGTCGCTTGAAAATTCAGTGGGTACATGTACAAAATTATTTGTCCTTTTCTTCTTACAACCCAGATTACATGTATTTGAAGCACCCTCTTCTGAGTAATATGATCTCTCAGCATTATACCTGAGATCTACTGCATTAGACAGTATCTCACAGGTAGTAGAATCAGTATATCCCCTCTTCACAAACCTCTGTTCCAAATCACTCAATTCTACACCAGATACTTCATCCTCTGTAGTAAGCCTAGAGGCCCGTAAAGTTTGGCCCTTAACTACATTTGTGAAAATGTGCCTGGGGTGCATACTGCTTCTGTGTAAAAGATGATTCCTGTGACAATCTTTTCTATACATCTTGGTAGATAGTTTACCAGTACTGTCCCAATATACACATATGTCAAGAAAGTTCATCTCATTATAAGAGGAACTCACCTCAAATGTAAGGAAGTTAGTCGTGTCATTAATAAATTCACAGAAGCTATCTAAGTCATCTATGCTGCCCTTCCCCAACAGGAACAGGTCATCTACAAATCATTTGTAGAAAATCACCTGATCCCATCTGTCTTGTGATAGCACATGTTGATTCTCCCAACTAGCCATTACCAAGTTGGCATAGCTATTGGCACTAGAAGTGCCCGTAACTGTGCCTTCTTTCTGTAAATACAACTCATGGTCAAACATCATAACATTATTTTCCAAGATAAGCATCATAAGTTGGCATAATAGATGTATCTGTTTACCTGCATAGGTTTTGTCAAGTATTAGATATTCATGCAGCATCTCCACACTTTGCTCATTAGGTATACATGTGAACAGAGAGCGTACATCTAATGTAACCAACAAAGTTGTCCCTTTCTACAAATTAACATCCATATTATAACTAAACAAATCTTGTAAAAATTGTCTCGAATCTTTTAAGATATGCTTGTTCTTATCAACAATGGGCCTTAGGTTCCTTTCCACAAATAATGATAGAACTTCTGTTACCCAGTTTACCCAGTTCCTCCCGGAAACAATGGGTCTCAGAGGGTATAACTGGATTCTTGTGAATTTTGGGTAACCCATTTATAACTGTTGTCAAGGGTTTAGATACTCTGAAATAGTTATACAGATCTGAATCTATAGATTGGTTCAAAAACATGTCATATAGAGTATGTTCAACATTCGCTATCAATTTTATAAGCTCTCGAGGATTAATCAATTTCTAAACATTATTGTCACATAACATATCTTGCATAGTCCGGTTATAGTAATCACTATTGGACCACCTTGTCCGCAAGTTTTATTACAATACTTTGGTCCATCTGTAGGCTTTTCAAAGCTTCATTCTCTTGTTTATTCATATTACAGAAGTTGCCTTTCCTACTGTCACCCAACTTCTCAAACAATTCTGCTTCACATAACTGTGAGAAAATGTCCATAGTAGTATTACTCGGTGGTACAAAAGTGCTAGGTTTCCTATACCTGACATTATCAAAATCTAAATCATTTTTAAACATCAGTTTTAGCAGAACATTTCTATTAAACATTTTTAAATTAAATATAGTTTCAGTTACCTCAGTTCTTCTTGAAAGTATAAATGAAAGTCCTTTATTCAATAAAGTATATTGCACCTGATTCAATGTTCTTGAAGAAATGTTCCATATCAGGTTTTCTTTGGACCTTTCTGTACTATCTTGCCTGGAATATCCTGGGAGTACCTCCTCTTCATTCGGTTCCTGTAGAACTCCCTCGGTTCCCTGTTCGTCGGTTGTAATGAATCCAGACGAACAGGTAGTGTTTGAAAAACTGGTACTTCGTTATTTTCTAAGGGATCCGATATCGTCGAAAAACACATTTCTGTGGTCAAGCTGATATCTTCATTCTTTCCACTTTCAACCACTTTCTCAAGCGAGCTTTTCTTGTTCAAACTACAGACGCCATTAACTGCATCAGCTTCTGTAGTAAGGGGTGGGGCATTAGCTTTCCATTTAGCCCCAAAGCGTTCCTCTGTATATGTAACATTACTAGTGGAAGCAGCCATCGTCATTACATCACTCATATTATCTCATTGTTTTAAGGTGGTATGGGCCCCTTCTGAATCCTCTGTGTGGTTTCTAGGCCATACAAACACATGGCCCGCCTTAAAATCGTTTATGTCCCTCCGTAGCTTGCCCAGTTTTTGTCTCATTAATCTATTTTAAAAAATGTGAACAGAATCCAATATGTTCTTCAGTTTTTCCTCTACCAACTTCCGTGGATATACACAAAACAGCATGTCTCTCTGTGAAACAATATTTTGCATTACTTGTGTTTCCTCTTTGTCACTGAACTCAAAAAGTAAGCGAAGGTAATTAAAACTTACCAAAACAAAAATAACGAATCCAAACTGGAGCGGTAAAATAAAGAACACGATTTAATATGAGCGCTTTTCGAAAAGACAATGCTTCTCCTTCATCAGATACAAAAAGACATAAACTTTGACGTGGTTTTATACTAAAGCCTCGTCTTAATTAATTAATTAAACAATCATGTGATGCTTTCATCTAAAAAAGAACGTCAAGTTAAAAGCAAATAATAAAGCATATAATTCCAACATAAATAAAAAGATCAAAAGTCAATAGCACTACTATATTAATATAAGCATTAAAGAATGCTAAAAATATTGTATGCAACTATTAAGGAAACCAACAGAGGTAATACATAACTTTAAAACCAGTTTAAAATCAGGGGCAAATTTTGCAAGGTTCAGAGTAGATATACTTGTGACACCAAAGGAGTGGTTTACTCTGCTTGTTGCCAGGATTGTTCCGCTTTCTACATTGGTAAGACAGAAAGAAAAATAAAGCAACGCATTTACGAACACCAATATGTGATTAGTAGGAAGGATATGACTAATGCACTAGCCAGGCACATACATGATTTTCCTGACCATCATTTTAAATTTACTGTACTTAAACAAGTAGTGCAGGATGAGAGAGGTGGCCCATGGCAGATCAAATTAGAAATAGAGGAGTTATGTTGGCAAATTAGGACTGCAGCATACGTCTTCCCAGGTCTTAATGAAAACATTTCTGTCAAGTGTTTTCTTAAACTTCTAGCCTTGAAGAGGTAGCTTCTGCATTTTATAATATAATATGTATAGAAGTCTTAATAGCATCAAGAATTACCTTGGCGTTTTTTATTTTCATTTAGAAAGTTATGCATTACCTCTGTTGGTTTCCTTAATAGTTGCATACAATATTTTTTAGCATTCTTTAATGCTTATATTAATATAGTAGTGCTATTGACTTTTGATCTTTTTATTTATGTTGGAATTTTATGCTTTATTATTTGCTTTTAACTTGACGTTCTTTTTTAGATGAAAGCATCACATGATTGTTTAAGTAATTAATTAAGACGAGGCTTTAGTATAAAACCACGTCAAAGTTTATGTCTTTTTGTATCTGATGAAGGAGAAGCATTGTCTTTTCCGAAAGCGCTCATATTAAATCGTGTTCTTTATTTTACATGCTCCAGTTTGGATTCGTTATTTTTGTTTTTCTTAAGTTTGTGAACGTATTTTGGTTTTGTGGTTTTTCTTATGGCGAACCAAGTAGGAGCGGCATCACAAGGCTCTCTCTCTATTTCTCACAAGATGAGCCTGCTAGTAATGTTTCCAGTAACTCAAATTCCATCACCGGAGAGGCGAACGCCGTCGGGGATCTTACGGCCCTTATCCAGGTGCTTATGGGCCGAGTGGATATTCTAACACAGAGAATGGATGGTTTCTTTCGCAATTCCAACACAGTCGGTGTAGGAAGTTAACCTGTGTGCAGCTTACGCAATGGGATTTTACAACAACAAAAACCAACGCAGACTAACTCAAATTTGGCTATTCATGGAGAAAATGAACTTAATCAGACTAGCCAATTGAGAAACCCTACAACAATGGAGGCAAGTTCAGTTGAACATAGACTTAGTGTTCAACTGAATGATGACTAATGCACCGGAGTAACCTTTCAGGAAGCCTCTAATGCAACTGTGCCTTCCATTGGGAATTTTCTAGGCAAAAACGATTTTTTTAATAATAATTCCTGCCTACAGAACTCAGTTTCTCCAGCGCCTGGGGTGGTGAGAAAACTTGCTAATTGCATCAATGAATTCTATCAAAAATTATTTTGCTGTAGGAAACTACAGCTTGAAATTGCTTATTTTGACGAATGTTTAGCAAAAGAGATTATTCCTAAAGGACTTAGACAATGGAGGTACCCCATAGGTGTGGTCGAAGGGTCTGATTTCCATCTCAAACTTTTGGATTTGTTTAACAGAAAAGGGTTTGATTTTATCAAGGCATTAATTAACTATTATAAATCTGAAGTGTCAACACTTAAAAGTGAGCTTGAAATGTTAGAACATTTAATTAAATCTAACGTTGATTTTCCTCGTTATGAGTATGAATATACAAGGATTTTCACCAGCATCGAAGCCACTATATTAAAAATGACCAATACTAAGAGGAAGAAAATAGAGAGGGATTTACAGCAGTATGCCAGCAATAAATCTTATCCTCCTCCTCCACCACCTGTTTATAAAACCAATTACTGTATTAATCCCTTAAACTAACTTGGATCTAATACTACTGGGAATGAACCTAATACTTTGGTATTAACCCTCTTCTCTCCCGTTTTTAAAAACATTAATGTGGGTAAAGACCTTGGATC
>NC_056734.1:893960381-893975381 GCF_019279795.1 Protopterus annectens
TAGAAAGTTCTATAGCAGCTTCCTCTGGCACATTCTCTTCAATTTCATCCTGTGTCATCCATTGCTCTGTCATATGGGAACTCACTGGCCTATCACTCCTCATTATTGACTGCGTCAGAGTTGCCACAATTTCCTGTTCCTTCCCTTGCTGCCTAGCTTCAAGTGAACATTTATACTGGTTTCCTATGGAAGGCCCAACATATCATATGGCATCTTACCAGTTGCTTCACGTTCCACTGGTTTCTCCTCAATTTGGATGTATATTGCTCTATCCTGCTGTGGTGCTTTCTGAGTTGAATTTTCTACACTGAATCCTTCACTTTGCAGGTACTTCATAACCTCAGTTTCTATTTCTTTAGCTTCTCCATTACTAGTCTTCTTTTATATTTTTGCTCTTTGTCTTTTTATTTTGTGTATTGCAAAGTTTTCCATGTATGGATTCCTCTGCTTGTATATCTTTGCAAATGTCTTTGGTCCTGCACTTTTTGTATTGATTAGTTTTGCTTTCTCCTTTGCATAAATATTACACTATATTAAATCTTTTTTCTTTCCCATGTCCATATTTCTTCTTCAGATGTCTCCTGGTCTTCCTGTCTCTCCTTACTTTGGGGACTCATTCCATCATGCTGTGATGTAACCTGAGTTAGACCTTCTATATCAAATCCTTCACTTTGCAGGCATTCCATAACTTAAGCTTTAGTTTTTTTTTTAACTTTTGCTTTACTAATCTTCTCTTTTGCATTCCCTCTTTGTGATATTATTTTTTTTATTGTGAATTTTTCCATATCTGGATGCCTTTGCCTGTAATTCTCTTCAAATATCTTTGGGGCTGCCTTTTTGTATTGATGAATTTGACTTTCAACTTTGCATAAATTTGCACCATATCAAATCTCTCTTTCTTTCCCATGTCCATATTTCTTTTTCATACTTTTCAAAAATCTCTAGGTTTTGTTTTTTATATTTTTGCACTTTCTGAGATGCTTCTTTTTCCAAACAGATCAAACTTTCTTGGTCTATATAATGTTTTTCAGAAGTCTGTTGTACTACTGCACACACATTTTTATTTGAGGCTTCTGACAGTTTTTCTTGTAGAAGTATTTTTCTTTCCTCTAATTTCTCTCATAATCTTTTTGTATATCTTGTATCTGGAAATTCTGGGCTTTTTGCATAATAGTAACAATACATCATTTCTTTATTATCCTCAATAGTACGCTCTGTCATCTTGATGACTCCACATGAGAAAGATACAGTGGTATCCAAAATCATTTTGATCCGAGCATCATTGCTCATTTTTCAAATCCCATTTTTATGATTTGTGAAAACTGAAGTCAGTTAGTGCAGAAATTTCTCAGAATCCAGGTCTCCCATTCTCCCTCCTGGTCCAGAGTAGTCAGCCACAACAGACCCCTCATCCTTTTCTTGGGGAGCAATATCAATGGGTGTAAGGATACAGGGTCTTTGGGAAGAGAAAGATAGACCAAAACATGTAAGCATTAAAGAGATGTTAGCTCTTATAAAGGGTCTTAACTCTTTGAATCATATATAGTCTCTGGAAACTCTTCAACTAGTTTTAGAAAATACAGCAGTGATTTGGAGCATAATCAGACAAGATGGAGCCAGATATTACCCCCAGTGCAGACTAGCTGCATTAGTGTTTGATATAGCTTTACAGCAGTCTCACTGTGCAGGCATCTTACATTTTGACACAGCAAAATTGTGTAGCAGACAACCTGAGAAGAACCAAGGCAGACCCTCACAAATGGAAACCAGTGAATCTAGAGGTCTTCCAAGATTTAATCCTCCTGTGGGGAATTCTTCAGTTAGATCTTTTTGCTTCCTCTCTAAACAGTCAACTGTCAAAATACTGTTCCAGTAATCCCTTTTCTTTTCCTTGGACAGAAATTTTCCTGTAAACTTTTCCACACTTTCCATTGACTATTAGGGTATTTTTGAAGATTCAGTAGGAATCTCCCAAGATCATTGTGTTGACTCACTTCTAGTCCAGGCAACCATGATTCTCCCTTCTTTTGTAAATGGCCAGAGGCAATTACCACAAGTTTTCCTGACAGTCTGGATTTACTCACAATAGAACACAGGTGTGTGATATACCCCAACATCAATCAACTTCAACTGACTGTCTGGATGATAGGGTCTTAATTCCTTTTAGGCATCTGTTTACTGAGGACATGCAGCAGGTTCTAAACAAGGCAGGAAGGCCTGGTAATAGAAAACCATATATTAGTAAATGGAAAATATTTTCTAGTTGGTGCCAACAACATAACCAGCACCCATTCAGAGCTAGTTGTTCTCTGGTTTTACAGTATTTGTGTGAGTTACTATCCCATGGCTTTTCTTATTCCTCTATTTTAAGGTTAATTTATTGGTCATTTAAGCATGTCTGCCCACAGATCCTCCTCTTTCAATGCAGTTGTGACGCCCGTGCCCTGGCCCAGCAATCAAGGAGCCTCAATCTTCACCACTAACACCAGAGTGGGCGTCTCATATATGAAGAAAGGATGAAAAATACACACAGTAAAGTGCAATTTCCCTTAAGAGCACACAGAGATCACAGTCAGTTCGAGGCTGGTTGCTCCCTTGATCTCCAGGTCCCCAATAGGACTCCCCACTGGCACAGCTATAGGGTCCAGATCTCAGCTTAGCTGAGCAAGCTAAAATCTCCAGCACCCTCTCTGTCCAACTAGTGCTTCATGTCCCTGCCCAAATAGCTGACCCACACATTTTGAGATAAGAGTTTATAGAACCACACAGTCACTTCTGGGGAAGGCTGGCACAGGTTCTGCAGCTGTGCCCCATTTACCAAGACTACAGTAGTACCCTGCTACCACCCAGCTAATAATTATCAGCAACTTAAAGGCCCTTAAAAGCGTGTCTAATTATTACTGTGCAATATTATTATCCAACTGGTAAATGTGACTAAACAGTCAAAGCTTATTTGGAGTGACCTGGACAGTCTTCTTCTTCTTCTTCTTTTGGCTTTTCCCAGTTAGGGGTCGCCACAGCGGATCACCTGTCCGCTCATGATTGGCAGTGGAGTTTTACAGTGTCAAGTTGCCAGACCAGCACCCAACCTTCCACAGAAGGCACACACATGCACACACTCACACCTAGGGCCAATTTAGAGTGTCCAATCCACCTACAGCATGTCTTTGGGATGTGGGAGGAAACTTGGAGTGACCTGGACAGTAAACTCTATAAATATGCAATGTACTCTAGAGCTTAAATTATCTCTACACAAACCAGCCACAGTTAAAATTTTTAAAGTAAGTATGTAATAATAAATAATTAAAACCACAAGACAATACTTTCTACTACACAGTCAATGCTAGTCAAGAGTTCAGAAATTACAGAGAAATACTTAAAATAATTCAGTAGTACAATTCTGACATCACAGAAAAACACTTAGTCTAATCTTCCTAGTTTTAGATATCTCTACAAGAAAACACAAATCTAAGATAACTTACATGTGAGCAAGAGGCAATGCTGTGAGTTGGATGATCGAAACAAAAATGCTTAATGCCTTCTGATTCTATCTGTTTAAATTGCTGTTGCAGTTCTGATACATTGCATCATCTTTTTACACTTTCCTGGTGTTCCCAGGCTACACATTAACTGCATTTATATTCTTAACATCTCTCTTGCAGCTGGTCAGGAACAGAGCAGTAAAATACATTTGCATGTTGAAATCTAGCAATTTGACTCTTGGTTAAAACAATAGAAATAATTTCTTCATCTAGACTTTTCAACACCACTGCTACTTCAAAGGGTCACTACATACTTTACTTTGGTCAGTAGAGTGTATTATTGTCACATTTATTTCCAGTTCCACATGTAACAGTATTTCTTTACCTTTAAGACAACAAGCCTGTAGTTTACATTCATATTTACAAATGACAGAATTATCTGCAAAATTCTATCTGGCTAGGCTGGCAGCCTTCACCCTTCTCTACCAGTCTTCATACCCCCCCCCCCCCCCGGAGAACTCAGGCTAGTTTTTCAAGTGACCCTTGAGAAACGCCGCTTGAGAGGGTTAGATCTATCTGAGTGTACCTACCCCATTCTCTGTCTTGAGAGCCCATCTGCATTGGCATTGCTACTCCCACTGCGGTGCTGCACTGACATGTCATATGCTTGCAACCCTAGGCTCCATCGTAGCAACTTGGCATTTTGCTGGCTGACTCTGTTTAACCATGTTAGGAGGTTGTGATCTGTCATAACAGTGAATTGCCTTCCATACAGATAAGGCTGTAGTTTCTGCAATGCCCACACTATGGCTAGACATTCCTTTTCTACAGCTGCATAGCATTCCTCCCTGGGTTGAAGCCTACGACTAAGATAAACCACTGGGTGCTCTTCCCCCTCTGAAGAAGTCTGGCTAAGTACAGCCCCCACCCCATGGTTTGAACCATCCACCTGCACAACAAATTCTTTGCTGTAATCTGGACTGGATAACACAGGGGGTGCTCCCAAAGCATCTTTAAGCTTGTGGAATGCTTTGTCACATGCTGGGGTCCACACTACCTTATCTCGCCTGTTCTTCCTTGTCAGGTCTGCAAGGGGAACAGCTATGGTACTATAACTGGGGATGAACTTTCTGTAGTGCCCTACTGGCCCTAAAAATGCCCTCACCTGCTTTTTGATAACAGATGCAGGCCATGCCTGAATGGCTTCCACTTTGGCAGGTCCTGGCCTTATCTTAACACTCCCCACTCTATGTCCTAGGTAGGAGACCTCTGCCATGCCCACCTGACATTTGCTCGTCTTAATGGTCAATCCTTCTCTCTGTAGTCTGCCCAGCACCTCCCTGACATGCTGAAGGTGCTCTTGCCAGGAATGGCTGTAGATGGCAATATCATCTAGGTAAGCAAGGGCAAACCCTTCTGCTCCTGCTAGGATATTATCTACCAGCCTCTGGAAAGTCGCTGGGGCATTCTTCATCCCAAAGGGCATCTTTGTGAACTCATACAAGCCAAAAGGAGTCACAAAGGCTGACTTCTCTCTAGCACTGGGAGTCTAGGGCACCTGCCAGTAATCCTTGGTAAGATCAGTGGTTGTAAGATACTTAGCCCCACCCAGCTGCTCTAGGGCCTCATCTGTCCTAGGCATGAGGTAAGCATCCGACTCTGTGTGACTATTTAATTTCCTGTAGTCCACACAAGCTGGTGCTGCCATCCTTCTTGGCACAAGCACCACTGGGGAGGCCCAGGGACTGTGGACTCTTGAATCACCCCTAGTTCCAACATCTCCTGTACCTCCTCCCTTAGGGTCTGTTTGACTCTCTCTGGCACCCTATAAGGGGCCTGCCTAATAAACCTTTGGGGTCCTGTATCTACCTGGTGCTGCACTAGGTGGGTGCTCCCTGGTTTCCCAGTGAACATGTTCCCAAATTCCTGCAACACTGCTCGGATTTCTCAAACCTGGGTAGGAGGTAGCTGCTGGGACATTGCTACCCCTTCCACTGAGGTGTCAGCCTGAGCCTCACTGAGGAGATCAGTCCCCAGATCTTCCTCAGATTCCTCCTGCAATCCACTGCAAATGCTCAGCACAAGGGCCTCCCTATCATGGTAAGGTTTCATCATGTTAACATGGTACAATTTGTGCCCCTGCCATCTGACTAGCAGTTCCACCATGTAGTTAACATCACGTACCTTTCTTACCACTGTGTAGGGTCCCTCCCAAGCTGCTTGCAGCTTGTTGTGTCTAATAGGAATGAGAACCATTACCTGCTGCCCCACAGCATACTCTCTAGCTCGAGCATTCCTGTCATACCACACCTTTTTCTGTTGTTGGGCTTCTGCCAGGTTCTCCTGGGCCAAGCCCATGAGTTCCCTGAGCCTTGTCTTGAGGTTTAGGATGTATGCCACAACAGACTCCTTGTTAGACTCGCACTCACCTTTCCACTCATCTCAAATTAAATCTAGAGGTCCCCTCATCCTATGCCCATACAGCAACTCAAAGGGTGAAAAACCTGTGGATTCCTGGGGAACCTCACTGTAAGCAAACAACAGATGGGGCAAATATTTGTCCCATTCCCTCTTAAACCGATCTGCAAATGCCCGTAGCATGGACTTGATTGTAGAGTTTAACCTCTCAACAAGACCATTAGTCTGGGGATGGTAGGGGGTGGTCTTCATGTGCTTCACCCCACAGGACTTCCACAGACAAGCCAGCAGGTGTGACATGAAATTGGCATCTCTGTCAGTCAGTATTTCTTTTGGGACACCTACCCTGCTGAAAATCTCTAACAAAGCATTTGCCACCCTCTCTGCCTCAGTAGAGGACAAAGCCACTGCCTCAGGGTATCATGTAGCATAATCCACTACCACTAGGATATACCTTTTCCCTGTGGAAATTGGGGTACTCAGAGGACCCACAATATCCATAGCTACCCTCTGAAATGGCTCCTCAATCACAGGCAAAGGCATCAAAGGAGCTCTCGCCTTGTCTCCTGCCTTGCCTACCTTTTGGCACTGCTCATAGGTCCTGCAGTACCCTGTTACATCTCTGGAAATTTCAGGCCAATAGAAGTTCTGCATAATATGCATCTTTGTATGTTTTATGCCCATAAAACCTGCAAAGGGAATATCATGGGCTATGGCTAGAAGCACCAGATGGTAGGCTCTAGGCACTACCAACTGCTGTAGTCTTTCACCTTCTAGCCCTCCCTCAGGGGTCCACTCTCTGTATAGTAAGCCTTTGTCCCATTATACAGATTCCCTCTTTTCTTGAGAATCAGGTGCCTCCCTAGCTACATGCCTCAGGCCTTGCAATGTATGGTCTGAGAGATGAGCCTGTCTCAACTCTCTCCTTGTAACCCTTCCCATCTCCCCTTCCACAGGAAGTCTGGCATCCTCTGACAGTGGTGCCTCACTGTCAGCTTGGGTACTACTACTCACCTCTAGCTTTGCAGTCACTCTGTGCCAGGGACCATCAGTACCCACAAGCAGCTGTGTCTCACCTTCAGTCTCACTGCTACAGCGTAGCTCACTCCCTGAAGTAACCACCTCACCAGTCCTGGCTGCAAGTATGCAGTCTGTCTGGGTCTCCCCCAGGCTACCAGACCCACATGCTTGTCTCCTAGCCTGACCACGTGTAACTGCATAAGCACATGGCACTGCCTCGTCCAACTCCTTCCCTATCAGGACATCTGCAGGATAGTAGTTCCATACCCCTGTTGTCTCAAGACAACCTACTATTGGCATTTTGTCTTTCACACTTACTGGCTCCCTCACCTTTGGTTCTTCACCTTTCCTCCGTGGAAACCTGTATGCCACATGGCCCCACTGGTTGCATTCAAAACATTTAACCTTAGCTCCTGGACCTGTACCTGGACTAGTGGCTTCCCCTGCTACTGGCAGATTCTGTTGTGGCAGTCTGTGCTGCCCACCATGGGTTCCATTCGACCCATGAGCAGTACTGGGGGTCCCCTTCCTGTGCAGGGCTGCCCTGCTTGCCAGGTATAGGTCTCCCTTCTTCCCCAACTCATCTTAAGTAGCACATTGTCTATCAACTAACCAGATCCTCATGTCCTCAGGCAAAGTGCTAAGGGCTTGTTCCCTCACCAAAATGTCTGCCAAAGGATAATACCTTGGATGTCAGACTACTTGATTACTATCTTGATAGAACAAAATCTTACAGAATTTCTGATCAGTTATTTATTTCTTGTGAACTTAAAAAGGAGGAGTAACCTATGTCAGAGCAGAGTATTTCTAAATGGCTGTCTCAGGCTATTATTTTTTGTTATTCCAACCATGATAAATCTATTCCAGGCAGGGTCGAGGCCCACTCTGCCAGGGCCTTGGGTAAATCTATGGCTTTTGGTAAAGGATTGGATTCCAGATGTATTCTAGCAGCAACACCTTGGTACATTTACAAAGTAATATGAACTAGATTCCTTTACCATGTCTAAGTCAGGCTTTGCTAGGACCATTCTCCAGGTCTCCTGGACCCTTCTGCTTCCATCTAACAGTCAATCTTCTAATGTAGCCGTAGTCTGCTGCAGCATTAATCAGTATGGAGAACAAAGTACAGCTGCCTAAGTAAACTTACCATAAGAATAGATGTTCAAACAGTCACTGCTGCAGTTGCTGCTCCCTCCCATTTTCCCCTTGTTTTTATGTATTTTTTTACACTAAAGTGCGGACATGTATGTTTTCTTTTCCTAGTAATGCCCTGTCAGTGCTTAGCCTCCCTCTCCCAATTGGCGTGAAATTCTGACGGGCTTGACACCCAAACTTTTCTTTTTAGCCAGCACAACTCGAGCTGACTAATGGTTTGAGTGCATGGCAGGTGCCATGAAGCTTTGGGAGCTGGCTGGCTGTTATATCCTATGCATAGGGTTATCACCTCTCCCGGATTGCCCAGGAGTCTCTTGGATTTTTATAGCATCTCCCGTCTACCGGAAGTAATTCAAAAACCTTCAAAATGTCCAGGAATAATGACATTACACTCTCAGAAAAGCAAGAAGTGGTGTGAGAGTGGCAAAACCACTCTGAAGCCAAAATCCTACGACCACAATACAAATTCAATGCCAGTTGCTTGAGTTCCAGTTAAGCGATAGTGCAATGTCATTATTCCTGGACATTTCAAAGTTCACTCATACATGATTGATCATGCTCACTGTATCCCAGTCTCTCTCACACACACACACACACACACACACACACACACACACACACACACACACACACACACATTCACTTCCTCATTCATACAGTCTCCCTATCTCACACACACACACAAACACACGCACACACACACACACGTACACACACACACACACACACACACACACACACACAGACACACACATTCACTTCCTCATTCATACCTGCATTCATTCACACATCGCACACAGTCTCCCTATCTCTCACACACACACACACACACACACACACACACACACACACACACACACACACACACACACACACACACACACACAAAAACACACAGACAGAATAAGGGAACATGAAGTAGCATGGATTTTGTGAAGTAAAAGCAGTCTGTAACTCTAATTATTGATACCTACACTTGCTATAAGACAGAATTAAAGCTGTAAATCATAATATAGAGAAGAGAAACATACTTATAGCAAGTGTAGGTATAAGCATGAGAAGAATCATTCCCATACATTTAATCAGTCTTGATGAGTCTGCCCTAAAAATGGGCATTTTGTAATCTGTGTAGATATGAAAAATGTGTTAAAAAGAATTTTCAGGTCAATGAAAAGAAGACTTAAAATTAACTGTTAGTGTGCACTGTTAAAAAGAAAAGACCAGTTAATACGATTCTCTTCTCTATATTATGAATTCCCTTTTTTTTTCATATTCATTACTTTTGCACTATATCCAAACTTCATTTCTCCTTCTTACTGTATTATTTCACTTACATTTTATTTTACACAAACTGCGGTGGTGGTGCTGCGGTAGCATAGTTGCCTCACAGTAAGACGTTGTCCTGTTCGATTCTCAGCTAAAGCGTCTTCTGTGTGGAGACATGCATGAATGGGCGTACCTTCGTTGAAGGTTGTGCGTCAGAGCCAGCAACTCGGTACGTAAAAATCTACTGCCAATCATTAGCGGATCGGAGTTCCGCTGTGGCAACCCCTAACCGGGAAAAGCTGAAAGACACAACAACAACAACAACATTTTATTTTACACACCTCAATTTCATCATTTGTTTTTTAACATTGTACTTATAATTTCATTTACACTGCATAAATCTACAGCTTTTGGTAAGGTGGTTTGTTTCTGTTTAGCTTCCTTCTCATTCCATCACTTTGTGTACCATTTATTATTCTGCTTCTTAGTAAAGAATGATTCATTGTGTCAGTTTTGCAGTCTTTGATTTAATACTTCAGATCAGTAACTGAAGCCTCTCTAGTCCTTCTTTCAAGCACAGGCATAGTTGAAAGCACGTATATTTTTTCACTTCTGGCAGAATTATTTCTTCAATTCTAGCAAATACTTCATATCCGACAAAAATGGATATGATTTAGAAAGACTTAATACAGGGGAGGGAGAACTTGAATATAACTGTTTTCTACCTCTCAGTAAGCCTTTATGGTTCTTAGGCATCTCTTTAGTTGCAGTTTCCCAAAAGAGTGTATCTCAGCATAGAAGGTAGTCTTGCTAGTAGAGCTGCATGCTAACGCAGCAGTCTGGGGGAGCAGGTAATGCTAATTAGCCATGAACCCTACCCCAAAATTCCAGTGGCTCCCAAGTTGTAGAAAAAAGTGAATGCCATTAAAACACAATAGTGTCCCATTAAAAATGGAAGCAGCTGAGTTGCAGCAAGTTCATTAAAGATTTGGGACTACTGGCTGGGATTAGTATGTGTATGTTTGTGTGCATGGCAGTAGGACAAGGAGCATGATGTGTGTGTGCGATTTTGTGGGAGTGTGTGTGTGTGTGTGTGTGTGTGTGTGTGTGTGTGTGTGTGTGTGTGTGTGTCTGGGAATGAGTGTATGTGTGTGACTGTAGGGGTTGCCTTTGCCAATAAGATGCATGAGTCACTAGGGGAAAACACTACCACATTCAGGTCTAACAATGTCAGTGTTAGCTAGAGTGCAATTCAGAGGCAAAGTAAATCTGTCTCTGAGAGTTGCAGTAACTGACCTATCTGCAGTAGGCAATTACTACAAGCAGTGAGGCTTTTCTGAATCCTAGAGCATGTCTTGACTGGACACATTGCAGTAACTGACCTATCTGCAGTAGGCAGTTACTACAAGCAGTGAGGCTTTTCTGAATCCTAGAGCATGTCTTGACTGGACACATAATGAATAATGGAGTCACAAAATACAATCTGCTGACTCACTCGTGTGTGTATTTCTACTTATTTCACGACATGCAAATCACGATAACTGGCTTATTAGCTTAATAACAGTTTCATACACACACACACACACACACACACACACACACACACACACACACACACACACACACACACACACACACACACACATGTGTGTGTAGGAGGGAGGCTTGCTGTGTAAACATCCATATATGTATTGCACACACATGCAGGATTTGGCTAGTTGAGCAGCTTTACATTCATTGACCGTGAGGTACCCTCCCTGTAGGACTGATGTTAAGGCCCATTCAGGAGGTTCAGCCTACAGCATGCCTAATATGTGTTGCATTCTGCTGTGTAGTCTCACCAAGAAGTAAAACTCTAAAGGTGATACTGTTTTGGGGCCTGGTTTTTAGTCTTCTAATTAATTACATGATGTTATTTAGCTAACAGTTTACCTAATAAATAATATCTGTTTATCTATCTATCTATCTATCTATCTATCTATCTATCTATCTGTCTGTCTGTCTGTCTATAAGTGATGGCATGGTTTTATTTTTTCTCAGAGCAGATTAAAAATAAATTATACACACACACACACACACACACACACACACACACACACACACACACACACACACACACACACACACACACATATAATATGTGTGTGTGTGTGTGTGTGTGTGTGTGTGTGTGTGTGTGTGTGTGTGTGTGTGTGTGTGTGTGTGTGTGTGTGTGTGTGTGTGTGTACATAGCATACAAGCAGGTACTCACCAGAAATTTACCTAAACACCAGAGACCTCCGAAACATATACATGCTACACCTAATACAGTACCTACAGCAGTCAATACACATAAAACCACAAGGACAGGTGTCTCACCAGAGTTAAAGCACATCTAAGCCAAATTTTTTTATCATAGGTGACTCCATAGTGAGACACACAGATGTCCTACTCACCAGGCTGGACAAGGAAAATGTTACGCTCAGCTGTCTCTCAGGTTCCAAGATCCACCAGATCACACACGCACTCATATCTCTCCACAACAAGTACCGTTATGACTCCGTCATAGTTTATACTCATATGAAAGTCTTGAGATGTACCTCACTGAACTATGTAAAGAGAGACATGACTGAGCTCTCTGAATATGTGTCTCAGACAGGTATGTCCTTAGGGTTGAGCAGCATACGACCTTCACCTAAGATGATATCACAATATAAACAAAAAATGATTGACTTCAACAATTGGCTTAATTTCTGGTGCCATTCTAAGGGGATTCAGTACCTGTCAGCCTGGGATGACATTATGCTGTTTTCCAGACATGGTCTTCATCTGTCACCTCTGGGATTTTGGTTACTGGCTAAGGCTCTTGCCTCCCCCTTAGTGTTTTTTTAGGCAATATCACAACAACAAAATTCCTGATGTAAAACTATCTTCAAAAAGCAACCTCAGGGTTATGCTGCTAAACACTAGGAGTCTAAACTTAAAACTGCACTCACTGGAAGCAGCCCTAACCTTAGAAGATGCTGACATCTGTGCAGTCACAGAGACTTGGTTTAAGGCCATGGAAAGCACCCCGGCCATACCAGCTTATAATGCCTTCCACGCATTCAGACCACAAACTGAAAGTACGAGAACTAAAGGATGAGGAGTATTAATATTCATCAAAGATAAATGCACCTCTAGATTGGTTAAACCAAAAATTCCCTTGAACTAATCCAGATCCAATTAACTGTGGGTAAGTCCCCTCTCCAAGTTATTGCCAGTTATAGGACTGGTCAGTAAAAACTAAATGAAAACTCGAGCAAAGCTGGAACTTCCACAGAGTGACCACCCAAACCTGTTGTATCAGAGGCACATGGGATATAAGCAAATGATCCTTATGAACATCAGGTGTTTCAGCTAATTCAAATCAAAGATAAATACACCTCTAGATTAGTTAAACCAAACAATTCCCTCGAACTAATCCAGGTCCATTTAACTGTAGGTAAGTCCCCTTTCCAAGTTATTGGTAGTTATAGGACCCCCTCCATGAACGAGGATACCCACACTGCATATTTGGATCTACTTGAATCACTCAAGATACAACCAAACATCCTGGTCTTAGGTGACTTTAACTACCTATCCATAGACTGGGTAAATTATACGTGTACTAACACAATTGCCCAAAGGTTCTTGGACTTCATCAACTCCAATGCCCTGGACCAGTTTGTTGACATCTCCACAAGGGGCCCATACCTTATGGATCTGGTGCCCACTAACATGGGTGATTGTTACAACACCCATGTGTACAGCCCTCCCTAGTGAGGTCTGATCATAAATCGGTCCCATTAGAAGTAATAATAACATCTGACCCCCCCATTAACAGCAACTAGCCTAAAAGACATCTCCAAAGGCAATTATAACCTAACACGTGATGGCATTCATAGCTTTATAGCCCATGCCCTCACTGATGGCATGGACACCTATACTGGGATTTACACCAATGCCTTGTATAAGCATCTATACAAATGTATCGACTCAGCCATGCCTGATCCGACCAAAACAAGATCCTCAAGAAAGAACAATCCTACTTGGTGGACATCAGCCATTAACAGGTTATACAATAAGAGAAAGAAATTGGTGTCCTAGAGCAGGAAGAAATGGTCTCTGAATTAGAAGCATTCCCTCCTTGGCTTAAACAAGCTAATAAGACACCTTGTAATGCATTGTAAAGCTAGCTATGAATCCAAATTAGCCTCCTTCACTAAGGATAGCCATAAGGCCTTCTTTAGCTACATCAAAAACCGTAATGGAAAAAACCAGTAGTAGTTGTTAATGGCACCACATATATTGAAGCCGCAACCTGATAGCTAACAGTTTCAGTGAAAACCTCTCCCCCTGTCCCCGCCACATATCTCCCAAAGTATCCCTACCACCTGACCTCCACCTAGTATCTCCAAGGAGAAGGACATAAATACTGTCTCCAAAACCAAAAACACAGCCTCCATGGGACCTGATAATATTGCGGGCTGCATTCTAAATGAATTAAAACAGGAACTAGCTGGGTGCTCTTTTTACCCACATTTTAAGTACTGGTTTTGTGCCTGCTGAATGGAAAACAGCAACTGTCATCCTGTTACATAAAGGAGGTGCCTCCACTGACCCTGGGAACTAAAAACCCATAAGCCTGACCAGAATAATTTACAAGGCTTTTTTAAAGAATAACAATGGACCTTATCAACAAAGATATTAGAGCCCTCCAAATGCTTGAACCAGTTTGGGATCCTGCCTCTTTATCTTGGTGGACTTCTTTGAGACAGTCACCAAAGCCCTGGATGAAGGCAAATCCATGCCTACAACCTACCTGGACTTGGCCAAGGCCTTTGACACTAGTCCTACTCAAGCATCATTGATAAACTCAGCCAGCTGGAGATCAACCCATATATTGTCAGGTGGGTTGCAAACTGGCTCACTGATAGAAGGCACATAGTCAAAATAGGTGACTCTACCTCCACCAGCAGACCTGTAGCTAGTGGTATTCCGCAGGAATCAGTGTTGGGGGCCCTTTTGCTTGGAATCTACTTCTCGGATGTAAAGGCTAAAACAAAAGGCCTATGGGTGACAAATTTTGCTGATGATTGCAAACTGGGTGCAGTCGAACTATTCAAAATGTTTCCAGCTGATAAAACTTATAAGTTTTATATTTAAAAATCAGTTGTCATCTGTGATCCCTCCCCTCTGTTTGGAATGCTTTAGGTACTTGATGAATGTTTTGGTAACAAATTTAAGAGCCTGAATCTGCAGAATGGAATGCAGTAATATGACATTATTTTTATTTTGTTTTCTTTTCTTGTTTATCTGTGAAAATGTCATCATGGAATGCAGTAATATGACATTATTTTTATTTTGTTTTCTTTTCTTGTTTATCTGTGAAAATTTCATCACACTGTCTTTTTTATATTACCACCTTAAGAGATAGCGTTGGAAAACATGTAATTTTTTACTTGAAAATTAGTTTCACACAAAGGACAAGAAAATATCTGGCAGGGTGTAAATGTATACATTTTCTAGGCAAATGTAGAAACAGCAACATTCACTGATATGTCATTAAGCACTAGTTATGCTTCAGTCTATATAAATGTTGAGGTGATTATATTATGACCCTGACTTTGAAACATTAACTTCATCATTGTTAATTTCT